>NC_085018.1:14271870-14329370 GCF_963692335.1 Osmerus eperlanus | reverse complement strand
GTCCTGTACAGACCTGTCATTCCAACCTCATCCCACATCTCCACAAATAATATCCCAGAGAGCACAGGGGGTTTCATCATTCTGAAACAAGAAAGGACCTTTCCCCGACTGTTCCCACAAAGTGTGAAGCACAGAATCCTCGTTCTCAGCCACGGAATCATCTTGACAGATGGCGTAGAGTCATTATCACTCTGGAGAATGCATTTCCACTGATCCTCAGTCCAGTGGCGGTGAGCTTTATATCACTCCAGCCGGCGCTTGGCGCTGCCCGTGGTGATGCAAGGAAACACATTTCTAGAACCTTCTAACAAACACTTCTTGTGCTGACACTGCTGCCAGAAGCATTTTGAAACTCCTTAGTGGACGTTGCAACCAAACTAAAACCATGTTTACAGGCTAAACCCTTAAGCACTCATTTGAAGGGGTTTTCCAGAACACTTTTAGCCATGTTTAAACTGACTATGTTTAAACTGACTATCACACTGACTATGTTTAAACATAGCCTCTCTCTTATTGTCTTTTAAAAAGGAAGCTGTTGGTTACGTCACTTGGTTTTTGCTTAGACATTCTAACGTCTGTGTTTAATGCCCAACGAAACATGTCTCACAAGTGGATCACACATCTCCACAAATAACTTCCTGTCACTCTTAGAAATAGTTTCCCTAGGTGATTCTCGCTGTTTGCATGCGTGACTATGGGCAGTATGTGTTGTGCGTGGCTTAGTGGCAGTGTGTGTCTGTTTGTGTGTGTGCGTGCGTGTGGGTATGAACAGTATTTGTGTGTGGCTTAGTGGTTGCGTGTATCTCTGGCTGTGTGTATGTATGTGTGTCTGTGTGTGTGTGTGTGTGAGGGCTGCTGACCAGTCTCTTTCCAGAGCATTAATCCCATGCCTAGCAGGTCCTTGCTCTGTCAATTAGTGTGGGTATGAGTCCCGGAGCCCATCCTGTATCCGGCCTTGTGAACAGCTGCTCTGTCTAACCTTCACATTAATATGTTGCGACATCTACCTTCTCTCCTCTCAGAGACGACTAGGGGCTGTCAGTGCACTGCTGACCCCCCACCCTCACCCCGCCACCTCCGCTCCCTCTCCATGCCTTCCTCCTCCTCTCATCCCGTCACATCAAAATCTTCTGTTTCTCTCTTTCTTCCTCTCTTTTCCTCTCTAGGTGTCTCTGTCTTTTCTCTCTCTCTCTCTCTCTCTCTCTCTCTCTCTCTCTCTCTCTCTCTCTCTCTCTCTCTCTCTCTCTCTCTCTCTCTCTCTCCCTCTCTCTCTCTCTCTTTCCTCTCTCTCTCCCTTTCTCTCAGCTCTGTAAGTATTCCCTAGTCTGCCAGGTCTCATTGCATATTCATTCACCCTGAAGCCGAGTGAAGTGTTGACAAGCTGAAGCTCTCGCAACTTCCCACCCGCTCCTATACAGGCCCCGTTTGACCCCTGACCTCTAGCAGGGACTTGTGAGGAAACGGTTGTCAGACCCTCTCTCTCCAGATCCCTCCTTCCTTTTCTCTCTCTCTCTACCGCCCCGTTCTTGCTCTCTCTTTCTCCTTCTGTCTTTCACGGTCTCCTCCTCTCCCTTTTTTTCTTGATAGGTGGCATATCTGTGGGTGCTGGGTACCAGAGTGTGAGGGGTGGGTGGGGAAAACGGGCGAGAAGGAGGGCTGGGCGGGCTTGTTCTGGGGCTAATGGATCCCTGTGGCTCCCTGCTCTCGGGACGAGTCAGCAGAAGGCTGGAAGGTGATCCTTCTTTCAGGGGAAGAAACCACTTGTCCTGCATGGGTGTGTTTGTGTGTGTGTGTGTGTTAGAGAGAGAGAGAGAGAGAGAGAGAGAGAGAGAGAGAGAGAGAGAGAGAGAGAGAGAGAGAGAGGGAAGGAAGGAAGGAGAAAGATAGAGCGGGAGGGAGACTGAGAAAGAGAGAGAAAGAGAGAGAGAGAAAGATAGAGAAAGAGAGAGGGAGAAAGATAGAGAAAGGGAGAGAGAGAGCAGATCAATTGGGGCGATGGTTTTCTGTGTGTGTCTGTGTGTGTGTATTTGACATTCATGGGGGAGTTGACTCACTGCGCTGTAGCAGCAACCTCTCTCAAACACCCACCGAGGGCCTTCATTATTCTCACTTTCCTCCTCAGCTAATTATCGTTATCGTTACAGGGGATAATTGCCGTCTCCCTGCCTCACACGCGTGTAGACTGTGCACTGCTCAGCTTGGAGCCACGCTGGGTTATCAATGGCAGCTAGGATGCAGTCTCATCTGCCTAATTATACCATTTGGGTTTTGTGATAAGTGAATGGGATGTGAAATATGTTATTATGTACTGGTTTGTGTCTGTGATTTGGTGTTCGTTCCTAAAATAAATTGGAGCATGTGGAGTGTGATTTAACAAATATCTAAGTATTTTTCTAGGTTTCCTCAGCTGGAAAAAAATATATAATTCAGAGGAGATCTGGGGTCATGTGGGGTCAAGTAGTGGAGGACTAGAAAGTTCTCTTTCTCTCATTTTCAATATCTCTCTGTCTCTCTCTCTCTCCATCTATCTCTCTTCGTCTCTGTAGCTGTTTGGTCAGTAGTGGTACTGTACTGGTTCTCAGTAGTGGAAGTGGACTGTACTGTACTGTATTCTCAGTAGTAGAACAGTACTGTACTGGTTCTCAGTGTGTTTCTTTATGTGTATCTGGGGTGATATCAGAAACGTCTTTGTGGTCGCCCAGGCAGTCAGCTGACCCCAACTAGCAGCTGTGTCACCTGATGAATGATCCCTCCATCTGCTCCACCTCCACTTTGGAGCACAGCTAACTAGCAGGGGGAATCAATTAGGCTTGCAGATCGGGGAGAGAGAGAAAGGGAGAGGGGAGAGAGAAGTAGAGAGAGAGTGAGAGAAAGGAAAGGAGAGAGAAAGAGAGAGAAAGATGGAAAAAATGTCCAGAAAGACACACACACACACACAGTTATGACAGACAGCCCTTGCTGAGGTGTGGAATGTCATTTTGCTCTCTGAAGACCTCATGACAACCAGGAGACACATTCTACGTGACCCCAATTACCAGAGGTGTTGTTTTCCACTGGCTAATCCTGCCAGCCGGATAGAGTGGCCAGCCTGCCCTGCACCCGCCCCCCTCTACACACCCCTCCACACACACACACTCACACACACCTTACCCTCTTTCCCCCTCGCCTTCCCGCCCCTCCTCTCTCCTCTCTCCCTCCCCTTCCCTCAACCTCTCTCTCTCGCTCTTACCCAATCCCTCTCTCCCCAATCCCGCTCTCCGATGCCCCCCTCCCCTTTCTCTCCCATGAATCCCCCATGCCTCCCCACCTCCCCTGGCGACACCCAGGAGATGTGGCCTCCCCCTTGCCTTCCCTCAGGGCTCAGCTAAGTGTCTGTCTCTGTGTTGCTGTGGGACACGACCCTCGTGTTCATAGTCAGTACAGTTAGTACATGAGTACAGTAGCAGGCTGAGTGGAACAGTATGACCCTGGCGATGGCCTCAGGTTGCTCCCTGTTCTGTTCTAACTGTCCTCCACGCCTGGGCTACAGCTACGGGAATAATCTCTGAATTGATTAATTTAGCCAAAGCTTTTATCCACTTCTGAGCTATACCCACACCACCATACAGTACAGAACAGTAGACTGCAGTATAGTACAGTACAGAACTGAATGGTACAGTACAGTAGACTGCAGGGGCCTAAAATACAATACAGGACAGTACAATTTAATACAGCACAGCAACCTAAACAATGCCAAGTAAACAACGAATAGTTGACAATAATGACATTTAACCTATTGCATGCCGTTGACATCATATACTGTATCAATTCTTTTTTTGAATGGATTGGTTTTGTGTTGACCCCCTCCTCTCTCTCCTTTCCTCAGAGACCCTGATGGACTCCACCACCGCCACAGCAGAGCTAGGCTGGACAGTCTACCCTGTGTCGGGCACCAGTGAAAACAGCGTAAGTCTCCTCACACACACACGCACGCAGACACACAAACACACAGACACACCACATGACAGTTTGAAAAATATATGAGAAGGTTATTGGCTCAACATGGAAGTCAATACTGCAGTGAGCTTTTAAAAACTTCTCTTGCGTCACGCTCGGTGCACACTGTGGTTAGTTAGAGCCGTTAGGTATCGACCACCGCTTCTGCTCTGAAGAGATTCACACAGTTGATCTCCGCTCCAGCAGGCTTTCAAGCGTTTATATTTACAGGCGGCTGGCTCGCTAGCTTGCTATTGGTTTCCCTCAAGTTAACAGTCTCCATCTTCTCCAGGCTGACCCTGGTTGGCCCTGCCTCACCACACCTAACAGCACCACCAACGTCATTCCTTCACTGGTAAATACCAGTGTTCGGGAGGGAGGCGTGGAGCTACGTGTTTATAGAGGCTGCTGCGGCGTTTGATGCACAGTGTTTCCAGACGCTCTGCCAAGGCATGGCTTCCATCTCGACTCCCCCGGGCCCTGTCGCTACCAGGATCCCAGACGTGTTCCTCCCCCCCTCTCGCCCCCCCCCCCCCCCCCCCCCGCCTTCACCACCCTCGCCCCACCCCTCGCCTCCCTTCGCCCCTCTCCTCTTCTTTTCTCCTCTCCCTGTTTCTTCACTCCTTCACACTCTCTCTTTATCTCCCCTCCTCTCTTCTCTCCTCTCCCCTACATCCTCTCCCTGCTCTCTCCCGTCCCCGCCTCTTTCCCCGTCTCTTCCTCTCCCTCTCACTCCCCCAATCCCTCGCTCTCCCCTACGCCTCCACCACAAGATCCCAGCTCTTCAGAAACACAGGAACTATGTTGTACAAGTATTAGCTCTTGCATTTTAGTAAACCACTCCCTGATTTATCAAATTATTTAGTGCTTCTGTTGGTTTTTATCTGCGCTGGTTTGAATTAGAGTCTATCACGCTGTGTCCTTTAGAAGGGAAGGGGATGGGAAGAGCAGGATGAATCAAAGCTAGGATAAACAGTGTTCTTCAGACCACTGGTGCAGCTGCAGGCAGCACACGGCCTGCTCTCCGCTAGTTCTCCCCAGAAGCAGGGCAGAACAAAGACCCTGCTGCCTTCCCTTCCTCCCCTTTCCTCCGTGTCTTGCCTTCCTACTCTCGTCCGTCTCTCTCTTCCTCTTTCTGTCTGTCTCTGCCCTGCTCCCCCCCCTCTTTCCTTCTCATTCTCTCTCTCTCTCTCTCTCTCTCCTCTCTCTCTCTCTCTCTCTCTCTCTCTCTCTCTCTCTCTCTCTCTCTCTCTCTCTCTCTCTCTCTCTCTCTCTCTCTCTCTCCCCTTCTCCTCTCTCTCCCTCCCCTCTCTCTCTCTCCATCTCCATCTCTGGATTCAATATAAACACAGTAAGTCGTCGTCCCCCTCCCTAACCAGAGGCAGAACATTACAGGCAGTTTGCATCGCGCCCTACTTTCATCTCTGCAAATGTGAGGTTTAGCAAAAACAATCGCTAAAGCCTGCGCTCCATTATTGCTATGAATAATAAGCGCAAACTTCCGTCTGGAAAATCAACGCTTGCGAGACGTCGTCTGATTAAACCTGCGCTCGTCATTCATCCTCAACCTGGAAGGATGAGGCAGCGGGACATCAAAGTGCAGACGTGTTCTCGTTTGCTCCGAGGGTTCTGGATATCCTTGTGTCAGACACACGCAACCTCAAACTCAGATGAAGTTTCTTAGTGAGAAGCTCACTCAATCAGACAGTCCCCCCCCCCCCTCCCTCCCCCTTGTGTCTCAGCGCTTTTGAGCACCACCCTGCTTCATGTGTGTCTGAACCAGACAATGGGCTGCAGTGTCTCAGTCTTGGCAATGTGTTTCCTGGATGGTTGCTGTCTGTGTCAGTACTACCTGCTAGTACCACTATCACACACTACAGCCTGTCTGTGTCAGGACTACCTGCTAGTACCACTCATACACACACTACAGCCTGTCTGTGTTCGGCAGCGTGTAGACGGGGGGAGAACAGCTCCCAGGCACACATGCACACGTATGCACATGCACGCATCACACACAAACACACGCACAAACACACTCTCTCTCTCTCTTTCTCTCTCACACACACACACAAACACACACACTGTCTCTCTTTCACACACACACACAAACACTCTCTCTCTCTCTCTCTCTCTCTCTCTCTCTCTCTCTCTCACTCTCTCTCTCTCTCTCTCTCTCTCTCTCTCTCTCTCTCTCTCTCTCTCTCTCTCTCTCTCTCTCTCTCTCTCTCTCTCTCTCTCTCTCTCTCTCTCTCACACACACACACACACTCTCGTAGGATCCCGGCAACACGACAGCTGTGCTAACCGATATCTCTGTGTGAAGCAGCGAGAGGTGCTTTACAGTAGCTATTGTCTTCCACACACATGCGTGGGCAGCGGGAGCTTACAGGGGGGATCAGCAGCACTCAACACAGCGCCACTCCTCCAGTTGGCCTTCACGGCCCTCTGCAGCTTCATGAAACATATCCTCACCCGTAACACGAGAGACTAGCGAGCAACTAAGACACAACTAGCACGTGGTTTCATCACCCCTTCACACTGGGTTGAGTTCTCCCAAGTTCGCCGAGATTATCGGTGAATAACGAGTCGTCCGTTGGCTTTGAAGTGATTGGACGGTATGTTGTAGGTGTTTGTCTTTCGGTGATGAAGTGCCAGCGCTCACATTCCTGGTGGGGAAAGTGATCTCTGTGAAACGTACCATTAAAGAGAGAGAGAGATGAGCGTAAATCAGCTTTCATGACCCGCTCGGCCAGGTGTCTGCTCTCATCTTATCGCTAGTCTCTTCCAACACTCACTCCCCCACAACAGGAGTGAGGCTGAGACTAACAACATCTTGTTCTCCCCAAGGCCCCCAGTCGGGCTCAGAGTAAAAAACAAAAAAAAAGGTGTTATTTTTCAGATCCTCCTCGTTATGTTTACCCAACTAATGTACCACAGTCACCTCAGGCTTTCATAGTGATGCGGATGGTGTTCGAACAGAGCAGCTGTTCTGTTCCAATCCACAGGGTGGGGGATTGAACCCTGGTCTTCCATTCTTAAATCTTCAGTCTCTGTTGTTAGACCATGGGGCCCAGGAGGAGTTTTCGGGTTGCAGGTCTAGGCAGCGTCAGCCTGTCAGAAAGCTGGTGTCCAAACCTCCTCTACTACCCCATGACAGACATGGGGTTTCATTTTTTATATTTTTGTGTGTGTGTGTGGGGGGGGGGGGGGTTGTTCTGAGAGGGGTTAAGTGGTCAGTGGTCTCTCCTAAGTGGGATGCGGAGGATTGATGACACAGGGTCAGAAAGACTCTGACCCCCGCACACACACACACACACACAGACACACTCTCAGCTGCTGCTGTCAGGAGACACGACAAATTCACGATAGTAAGAACACAACAGGGAACTTCTTGGAAGGTTACATAAAGACCCATGAATCAACGGACATAGAGGGCCTTCCATAGAGAACTAAAGTATCTGTTAGACTGCAAACACTACTGAACTATACATATATTTAAATATAAACACTATGTTATGGATCTTTAAACACAGGTCCAAATGATTTAAGGTGTTAGTTAACTGAATAGAACATGTGTTTCCCATCCCTATAGGAAGTATTAATTTTTTTTAAGAATGTATACATTATGTTTTATACATTTTGAAGTATCAACTAATTATTTACAAATGCGTCATATTGTGTAGTTAGAATAAAGTGTTACCAATGTAGGGATGAATAACAGAGTGCTAATGTGTTACAGGAATGTCCTTGAGCTATGTAGATGAGTGTTGATCCTCATTCAGCAGAGACAGGCCAACATGGTTACTGGAAAGTGTGTTGTTGTTGCAGTCAGCACTTAAGGAACAGGGAACTCCTTTGTTGGAGTGTAAGGGGGCAGGAAGGTATGCCAATGCCAGTGTTGTCACCAAAAATGTTTTTTATTTTTATTTTCTCTGAGTAAAGAAATGAACAAAGGAGGAATTCCCACAAAAATCCCGATAACTCACAAACAAACTAACCCCAAATCATATACAATGTAATTAGAGTCAAAGTCTGTGTTCTTATCAGCTCCATATCAAGCTGTCATGCCCCCCCCATTTACAAGCCGTAATTAGGCTTTCATACCCTGTGGCCTGCCTAGCCTACCTGGGGAAAAACCATCTCCCCAGGTTAGGAGGGGGGAGGTGCAGGAAAACACATCCGGAAAAACATTTCCCATGATACATGTCTGTACAAACGCAAGTACATAGTATTGATGACTACGAATATAACCGCTAAATGAACAACGACCAAAAGATAGAAGAGCTGCCCGAAACAATTTTGCGTGAACGCCATGCCCTTCCTTCCAAGGTAACAACAGCTGACCTTTCAAAACCCGCCATTCCGTCTGCTCATGCCTCCGACAGGATGAGACGCCGCTGCCTTGGTTGGTAACTTCAAAGGGATTTCAAACTCATGACAAAACAGAAAACTAGCTTTGTGTGCTATAAAAGTGGTGGTATTAACGAGGCAATAAATACTTATTGAATGAACGTGCGTAACATGTTTATTTGGCAACTCGCATTTGCAGCACAAGGAAGCGGGAAGGAAACAGGTTGATATTTTTGAACTGGAGAGTAAAAAGGTACAATGAAAAGGGAATCTTTCAAATTGAGAACAGTGGTGTCTCCTTTAGACTAAAGGGTGTCAATTAATAGTCAAACACATCCGTATTTAGGTGTTATGTTGGTTTGTGTAAATGTCAGTGTCGTCCCTAATAAGAACATACTACATTTTGTGACTCCTAGACTCAAAACACAGATCTAACTTAATATATCCCTGTAAACAGGGACAGAGATGTGTTTGACAGCTTCACCAAAGCCCTCTCACTCTTTAACCAACTTGAAGCATGGAACTCAGCTAAGACTCAAACCACTTCGAAATGGAATAACATAAACCAACGATTCCAATTGAAACCAGGACTGCAAAACTATCGCTTAGCCCTTTGCAGACCTCCTCCGTGTACGTCCATTTTCACGTGAACTCCAAGACGACAGCGTCGCGATGGCATATAATACTGTATTTCATTTCCTCCTGAGGAAATATGTAAACCAACTCTTCATATATGAAGCATGCAGGAAGATTGGGATCGGGGAAGCAATAGGTAGATTGTTTGTCTTACTTCACATGTTGTACATTAAGGCTAGGCAATGATAATTGACATTGACGGCAGCAGACAGTTCTACTTATATGTATGTGCATCTCTCACCCAGCTCTCTCTCTGGGTCTCTCGCCCAGCTGGCCTCTCTCTTACTCAGCCCAGAGTGAGGGCGGGTATCTCTCGCCCAGCTTGGTTATCTCTAACGCAACACAGAGTGAGGGCGGGCGTCTCTCGCCCAGCTCTGACAGATCTCCCACGCCGGCTGCTGATTGGGCGTCAGGGCCGTGAGGGGTTCCCAGAGTCCACCCTGCTTCCTGAACGGGGTGTTTATTTTCTGTTCCCAGAGAGGTAGATCAGGAATGACCAGCACTCCGTGGGTGCTCTGGTATCTCAGCCGATGATTGATGGACACGCACCAGAGACGACGTGAGACGAGAAACCCAGCTCAAGCAGGGTCAAAATGCAACGGTTTTAATCCGACTTTAGGGGCAAATCTCAGTCTCACAGGGAACACATTTAAGACTCCTTAAATGGATGAGCTCACTTGTCCAGTTCAGTGACTCCAGAGGTATTTTCTCCGTGTGATTGGTGAGCGTGCTGGAGCAGAGAGCAGTCTTTGGGGAGTAGTTTGGGGTCTGGTGCTGGAAACTACACTCGATGTTTCAGCTGAGACTGAGCGCTCTGCTCCACTCTACTGACAGAGCACAGACACAGTGCCAGGGAGACTTATAGGTGTCACAGGTCAGCTAAACTTTCACCTTCCCTTTCATTCTCTTTGTCTCTCTCCCTTACTCTCTCCTGCCAGTTCAGCAAAGGCTTTAGTGGCATGAAGTGCATTTGTAAATACTGTCAAAACAACAGTAAAATGCGAACGATAACAACGATAGTAAGTTAGGAGAGGAGGAAGAATGTTTAGCAAACATTGAGTTGAACATTAAACCCCCCCCCCCAAAAAAAAAGTATCTCCCTTTTCTCTCTCTTCCCTTCGTTCTTTCTTTTCTATTGATCTCCCTCTCTCTCTCCCCCCCTCTCTCTCCATTTCTATCTATCTCCCCCCCTCCCTCCCTCTCTCCATCTCTTTCAATCTATCTCCCTTAACCCCCCTTCCTCCCTCAATCCCTCCCTCCCTCTCTGTCTCCCAGGCAGGAAAGGTATTGATGGGGTCTCGTTCCCAGACATCATCACTAGGCTGCAGCAGCTCACTCCTCCCCAGACGGCTTCACTTCTGGCACGGCGCACGCCGTAGCCCTGCTCCAAAACATCCCCCCACTGTACAGACATGCCCACGGAAACACACAGCCAATACCGTACGCTGCCCGCATTCCCCAATTCACAGCATGCACCCTGAGAATTCTGAGCCGAGCGTTAGACTAAGTAGAGTTTAAGCTCCTTTTAGCTGCAGTTAGAAGATGGCCGCCGACGATCTCCCCCCGGGCCTTCTGTTCCCAGTCAGTCAGTGAGGCAGGACAGGCTGCTGTGTTCTCCACACCGGCTGGCTCCGACACGGCTGGCTTTACGTTTGGGCAGGACCCTCAAGGCCGTAGCTGTTAGCCTGCTCTCTGAGGCGCCGCCCTGGGTAGCGCCGGTGTCCGCTGTGTTTGGGTTCCAGCCTCCCAGCGCTACAGGGCCGATGACACATCGCCCCGAGTGGGTCTCGTCGGAGCCAGAGCCTCACCCCACTTGAGCCTGGGCCGAGACCAAATGTGCGTGTGTGTGTCTGCTGTGTGTATTTTTGTATGTGTGTGTGTGTGTATTATGTGTTGGTGAGCTGTCCAGGTCCTCTCTTTTTCAGTCTGTCGGTTCTTCCTGTCTGGAGACTCGGCAAAACGTGGGTTTGGGTGGGACTGGGGGCGGGGTGGGGGGGAAACTGGCAGCAGCGTGCCTCAAAATACCCCTCCCCTATTCCTCCCCTCCCTCCCCCTTTGATCTTGCGATTGCTATTTTCCCGTTCCCCTCGGCACAGAACAGCGGAGCGATTTACGGCAGAGACTGGAACGGGGAACTGTGAACAATATTGAAGTTGTTTCCACTGGAGGTCTTTGATGGCCTGGGAGCAGCGAACACTCTCAGCTCAGCCCGGGGCCTTTGATCGCGGAGCACACATCACGGTCCCTGCTCAAACGCTTACTTGTCCGCCAGCACTCCATAACCTGCCCCACGGGCCAATCAGAGTGGACTTTGCCAGCCACAGCCAATAGACTGACGGCAGCAACTGGAGAGGGAAACGAACCAAAACAGGATAAAGCTTGTGTTGTAGTTCCCAGTAGTGCTTTACTTACTCCTCCCTTCATTCTGCTTCACAACCACCCTTCTTTTCCCTTCACTCCCTCCCCTCTTAGCCCTAAAACCTCCCCTCCAACACCCCTCCAACCACCTCCAACACCTTCCCCTCCGCTCAGGACACATGACCACCCCGCGGTCGCACTCCCCTGACGGGCCCGAGGGGGAAACTGTGAAGATGAAGACGTTTCTTCTCATTTCACACTTGCCGCTTGATCGCCGGGCCTCTTATTAGGCTCTATTTGCTTCCCTCCACTGGCTCTGATGAAAGCCGCCCGGAGAAGCAGTGACAGGACAAAAAGGGGCCCTCCATCAAAACACATTTGTTTGGGGTCTTTTTTAGCAGCCCTCCCTCCCTCTCTCCCTCTCTCACTCTCTCCCTCGGCTTTCGCTCCAGCCTCTCACTCTTTCTACCATCACCACTCCCCCCACCTCTCTATCCCTCTACTCTTTGCTTTTCTCGAGCAGCTAGCAAGCTACCCCTCCCCCCCCTCTGTCCTGTCCCCCCCCCCCTCGCCCAGTTCACTCACTCATTGAAGTCTGACGGTGCGACCCTCGGGGCGGGCGAACAAGAGGACGTCACACTCCGTCCCTCCCTGTTTAATCGTCCATCCTCCGACGAGCCACCTCACCGCTCTCTGAATGGAGTCTGTCTCTGACGGGGGGGAGGGGGTGGGGGGTTGGGAGGGGGGTCTCACGACTGCTCACGACCCCGCTTGACTGTGTCCATTGATGGCTGCGACCCCCCCCCCCCCCCACCACCACCACTCCCACCCCCGCCACACCAAAGAACACCGCTCAACCATATGTGACAGAATGTACCAGACCCTGTGGACCCGGTTGACCTCCGTTACAACAGCAGAGTGGCTCGAGTTGCTTTTTCAAAACGGCAGGTTTGGACGCTTTACGCTTAGATAAGCGGCCATGACTAAATACGAATGTTGTTTTCTTCAAGACGGTAGTCTGTGGTTACTGGTCTGGTCGTGTCTCCCTCCTCCGTGCACGGAAGAGGAAATCTGTAAACCAACGGAAACATTTAGACTTAATGTGGAGCTGTCAAGGGGTGTGAGGAGGACATGGGACATGGGAATACGGAACAAAAGACATTCTAATTAGTCAAAGAGTGTGTGATAGAACGCAGGTTCTGAAACAGGGGGAGTGACTTTCTCCTCCCCGCCCGTCACTTTCGCTGTCGCAGCCCTCGTTAAGTGGGCACTAATTTGGGAAATTATGTCAGTTGTGAAATGAAGAGTGACGGGGGTGGGGGGCGGGTGGTGGAGGATCCTGGGGGAATTGGGGGGGGGGGGGGACTGGGGGGGAGGGGGGGGGGGCGCGAGGGGGGAGGCGGGTGCAGCGTTGAGTGCTGAGGGTGGGAAGATACTCTGGGGCTCAGGACAAGCCTCCGCAGGACCAGGTCAAGGTCATCCTCACACGCTCCCTGGTCAGGAGGCTGGGAGGCCGGCGGTGCTGGAACCTTATTGGCTCTCAGTGTGGGGCCACGAGACAAGGGTGGAACGAGCTTACTGTACACTGTGTCCGCCGACACAGGAAAGGGCCGATCAGAAGATAAATCAATGAGACGTCTAACTGCAATGGACCAATCAGAAGATAATGGTTTGAGGAGCCAACCTGCAATGGACCAATCAGAAGATAAAGCTTTGAGGATTCAACTCAAACTGGATTAACGACGGGCTCGCTAAAACAAACAATCTGCTGACGTCTTGGGACTGGTTCCCCGGCACTTCCTTTTCGGGTCGTTCTGTCAGTGGACTCCACACAGACAGGAGCCAGGTTCAAATGCCCTGCCAACTGGGTACTCCAGCGAGGAAGGACCGGTGCCAAGCCCTCGCTGTGGTCCTACCTGTCTGTGTGCCAGCCAGCGTGGCAGAGTGGCCGTGCCAGGGAGGGGATTAAACACCCTTCCCTGCCCCTGAACCTGTAATCTCACCCCCCACTAGGAGAGCAGCATGAGGCTGTCACAGGTCCGCTCATGATCTCTGCAGCGTGGTTGGGTGTCTGGACAGCTTCGATGTGGTTGGTTTAGCTTCATTTAAAACAAGTGTTATCCCCCCAAAAAGAAAGGAAGTGAACTGTGGTTACATGAAGCGTACGGGCAAACAGGCAAATGCCTGGACGGATGTGGTGTGACGTACTGTACTGCAATGTAACAAACCGTACCGTGGAGTACTATGCTGCACTGTGCTGCAAATGGCTTGTAGATTTAAAAAGATCTTGACAGAACACAGGTTAGAGTCCAGTTCTACTGTACAGTAAGTGTAAACTACAGTGGAGCTACAGGGCCCCAGTTAAAGGACAATATACTTATGTTCAATCTAATTTCAATGTATTACATGAGAGCTTCATACATTTTCATGATATTTGTTCTACTCAATCGGAAGTGTGTACGTTGATAACAATGGAAAAAGTGTTCTTACTGTTGTGTTGGGTACATCGACGACTAATATATCTGTCTTTTTCTCCCTCTCTCATTCTCTCTTTCCCTCTGCCTCCCCCTTTGTTCTCTCCCTCTCTCCCTCTCCTTTCCTCTCTCCTCTCCTCTCCTTCCCTCCCTCCCTCCCCCCACCATCTCCCCCCCCCCCCCCTCGCAGTGGGAGGAGGTGAGCGGCTACGACGAGAACATGAACACCATCCGCACCTACCAGGTGTGCAACGTCTTCGACAACAACCAGAACAACTGGGTCCGCACCAAGTACATCCGGCGGCGCGGCGCCCAGCGCGTCCACGTGGAGATGAAGTTCTCGGTGCGCGACTGCAGCTCCATCCCCAATGTGCCGGGCTCCTGCAAGGAGACCTTCAACCTCTACTACTACGAGTCCGACTCGGACTCGGCCACCAGGAACTCCCCGGCCTGGATGGAGAACCCGTGGATCAAGGTGGACACCATCGCGGCCGACGAGTCCTTCTCCCAGGTGGACCTGGGCGGGCGGGTAATGAAGATCAACACGGAGGTGCGGAGCTTCGGGCCCGTGTCGCGCCACGGCTTCTACCTGGCCTTCCAGGACTACGGCGGCTGCATGTCGCTGATCGCCGTGCGCGTCTTCTACCGGAAGTGCCCGCGCGTCATCCAGAACGGCGCCGTGTTCCAGGAGACGCTGTCGGGGGCGGAGAGCACGTCGCTGGTGGCGGCGAGGGGCGTGTGCATCGCCAACGCCGAGGAGGTGGACGTGCCCATCAAGCTGTACTGCAACGGCGACGGCGAGTGGATGGTGCCCATCGGGCGCTGCATGTGCAAGGCCGGGAACGAGGCGGTGGAGAACGGGACCGTGTGTCGAGGTGAGGCCCCGCCCCCACGCTCGCCCCCCTCCTCTCACCCCCCCTCTCCTCTCCTCTACTTCACTCCAGCTTGTCTTGTGCTCCACCCTGCTTTACCCTCCTTTGCTTTATCCTCCTCTATGCTACTCTACTCTCAGGTACTGTGCTGCACTGTACTGCACTCTCGTCTACTTTACCCAGCTCTGCTCTTCTCCACTGTACTGCTGTCTACTCTTCGGTTCACTTTTCCACCCTTCTGTAGTCTTCTGTAGTCCACACCTGTCTACCCTGCTGTAGGAGCTGTGCTCCCACTGAGACAGAGAGCTGAAGAAACACATGAGCTGAATAGGATGATCTCAGTGTGGAGGTCCTGCTCTGGTTCTGTGTGTGTCCAGGCCTGGGGGCATCCACAGGGGGAAATCCTGTGTTTCTGTGAAACTTTACACTTTCATCAACAAGGTGTTTCCAAACCCATTACACACGCACACACACACACAGGTACAAATACAAAAACGCACACACGCGCACGCACACACAATGCACACGTACATTTACGGCACGCACAAAGAGGCACACACACACAAACCTTCGACACCAGAATAGTGTTTGATCCACGCCCATCTTTTCATATTCCCTGAATGTGAACCTCAGGTTTTTCCCCTAGTAATGATACCCCGGCGAATGTGCCTGTACATGACAGGCCTGAACATCTGGCTCCGAACGTCTCGTCCTCTGAAGCGGGCGAATGTGCAGCATGCCTGGAACGCGGTGAGAAGCCGTCAAACGGCGAGGGGGAGTGTCGGATCACAGGTGTTTGGACTCCAATCACACACTGGATCTCACAGACGGGAGATTCTGGTCAATCTCCCGGATATTTATCGCCTTCAAACACCGCTGCTCCTCGTAACAGACTCAATCTCCCTCACTCGCCCGATCCTTCCTAGACTGGGAACTCACTTTCTCGGTGTGAACAGGAAACAAAAGGACTGTAAATGTGAGGCTGTTACCTCAGGGGAAGCTGTCATTTGAATACGCTGTATGTGTGGGATGTGTGAATGCGGAGCTGTACACTTAATCATTTGGTCCCGGTTGTTCTCATTCCCTCCCAGTGTTGGAGGGGAAGAGGGGGGGGAGGTTACACAGGGTCGGCTGCCGCTCAGCAAAGGACTGGTGTTGAGGGACGACCCACTTGATGCACACACACACACACACACACAAACACAACCAGAGGACGATCTCAGCCCCACAGCAGGACAGGGAACTATTTCTGTAGACTTCCTCTGCAGTTTTGAGTCAGCCAACACACTCCCGCCTGGTTGTTCCAGAAGCTTCCACCGAGGAGCTGATGATTCGCTCCAGACGCCCACGGTTCATCCTCTTCCTGTCCGTGTCGGATCCGCGCGCCGTTTGAGCCGTGGCGGGGCACATCGATTTGCCGCTTTTTTCCGATATCGCCGTGCCCACCATCGCCTGCTGCCCGCTTGATGTTGTTTGTCAGCTGCCCGTAGGAGGTGTTGGCTCTGCATGCTCAGACATCAGGAAGAACAGGAAGCAGGGGGAGGGGGGGGGGAAACAACAGGCAAGAGGAGAGCAGAAGAGGTGAGGGGATGGTAAAGAAGAAGAAGAGAAGAAGAGAAGAAGAGAGGAGAGGAGGAGACAGGAGAGGAGGGGAGAGTAGAAGAGAAGAGAGGAGGGAGGCGGAGAGCCGAGGAAGAGGAGAGCCCAGAAGAGGAGGGTATTCTCCTCCTCCGCCCCCCTCCCCCCGTTGCTCACAAACAGGCGCTCAGTGTTAGTGTTCTGCTAATGAGGACACACAGAGGGCCTCCTCAAGGAATACACACCAATAAGAGGCGAGGAGGAGGATCACTGCTCTAATTCCGAACCCCCTACATAATTACACAAATGGGCTTGTTTTCTGACCTACATGTAATTCACTCTGCCTGTGTGTGGAAACTAGATTAGACCAGTACGGTCTGCAGGGATATCCCCCACATCAATCAGCAGGTTCTAAGGAGCTGGGCGTGGTGGAGGGAGTTCACCTCAGCACACGAGCGGCGTTTGTGCTGCCCCCTGCGGACCTCCTCTCGCCTCTCGTCCCATCCTGTTGGTTCTCCTGCTGAGGAACCGGATGTGATCGCTAGTTGAGGCTAGTTGTCGGTTCTCCGCAAGGTTCCCCCCTGAAGGAACCTCTGTCTGGTCTTCCTTCGCGCAATCCCTGCTGTCTTTCATCACCTGTCTCTCTGCCTTCTTGATGTGTGTTGTACTGGTAGTGTACTGATGCACGCATGCACACAAACACACACGCCATAACACAAACACACGTGGACACACTCACACACTCACACACTGGGGTGAGTGTATTCAGTCAGTTCATCATTGTTACTATGCCAGGGTCCCATAGACACAGCCGGTCTCTTAAATCTGGACGAGTCTTATATCCAACAGCCAGCAAAACTGCCAGGAACACACACACACTTTACCGCTCCATAGCTACGAGACTCCAGACAAACCCTGGCACACACACACACCAGAATAGAGAGAACCGTATTAATCAAAGTAGACCCAGGCTGTGACACACCGTGTGGCATCGTGTGGACTTCTGACCGGGACGTGTCCTAGTGGAGGCCCTGAGTGTGTTAATGTGGGTGTGTGCTGGATGGCGGTCTGGATGCGTGTGAGTGTGGTCAGTCAGGGCCTTTGAGCTGCCTTGTGGTCGGCTGATGGATTGATTCATGAACAACAGACCTTCTCCTGCTGGTGTTTGGGTAATGGGGTGATGTTGGGGTGGTGATGTGTGGGGGAGGGGGTACCTCCAGGGACACACTCTCAGAGAGCTGCTGGTGTCTCCTGTCCCGAGGATGAGGGATCAGCAGATAGAGAAACCAGAGGAGAGGCCGGGGTAGAGGCCAGGGTAGAGGCCAGGGTAGAGGCCAGGGTAGAGGCCAGAGGAGAGTCCAGGGAAGAGACTAGGGGAGAAGCCAGGGTAGAGGCCAGAAGAAACACCAGAGGAGAGGCCAGGGAAGAGGCCAGGAGAGAGGCCAGGGGAGAAATCAGAGGAGAGGCCAGGAGAGAGGCCAGGGGAGAAATCAGAGGAGAGGCCAGGGGAGAGACCAGAGGAAAGACCAGAGGAGATCAGGAAGCTGTCGTATTGTATTATTTATAATCCAACTGTCGCTAAATTCTTACATCTCAACAAAACATGTAATTACCCATGTAACAATTAAACCCTTGGCAAGGCTTTCGGCAAATAATTACACTTTGACATGAAATATGTCAAAATATTGACGTTAGCATAGGGTTTGTTTGAACCTAAATTGCAGGGCTTTCTCCCTGCGATCGTCTTACGAGGCAGATTAAGTTTCTGCTCCGAGAAGTAGACAGCACCAGGCTCTCTCTCTCTCTCTGTCTCTTTCTGTCCGTCCACTCTCTCTTTCCTCTCTTCTGCCTCTCCTCTCTCTATGCTCATTCTCTTTCTCTCTCCACTCTCTATCTTCCCCGTCTCCCTTTCTCTCCCATTTACTCTCTCTCTGTCCTTTTCTCTGTCTCTCTCTCACTCTTCTCTATCTGTCTCTCTCTCTCTCTCTCTCTTTGTCTTTCTCTCTTCCACTCTCTCCCTCATTCTCCCTCTCTTTCCTCTCCCCCAGCAGCGGGGGAACTAAAAAAGCCTGTCCACTTTCCCCCAGGGCCTGAGGAGACTCATCATGTGGGGACACATCACACGTCCTGTCCTTCTGCCCCTCCCCTTCCCGGCTCCCCCCAGCACCGAGCCCACAACCAGAGCCACGACCACAGCTGGGGACACAGACCCCCCCCCCCTCCCCTCCCCCTCCCTAACAATGGCCGCCGTGTGTGTACCATCTCTGTAACCGGATCCTCTCAGCCCATGCTCTTGTGGCTTGGCGGGGTCTTGACCGCGGGGTGTGTGTCTCCTGTTAAAGAGCAGCGAAGACTCTCCCAGTTCAACGGGAAGGAGGAGTCCGAGTGACACAGTGTTGTCTCGGCGACGGTGCCGCCTCAGAGCAGGAAGGTCACACGCAGCTGGGCTTTCACCAGGCCGCTCGGAACCCGGGGAATGTGTTCGGATGACAATGATGCTAATGCCCGGCGTAGTTTACACAAGCACGAGGCCTCACAGTCTGTCATTACCATGCCCATAGTTTGACCAGGATACAGAAACTGTTTGCTGTCTGTTCTCATGCTGAGGGGCAGAAACAACAAAACTGTGAATGCAGGACTTACTGTCAATATTCCAGCCTCACATACTGTGATACCTGAGGGAGTGTGTGGGGTGGGGGGGGGGGAGAGAGAGAAAGGGGGGTGAGGGAAGGGGGAGGAGTGAGGAAGAGAGGGGGATTTAAGGAGATGTACAAGGGGGGAGAGAGAGGGAGAGAAGGATCAATGGAGAAAGAGAGGACGCGAGCGAGGAAGAGGCAGAAGTGAAGTGATTGATCCTCAGGACAGGAAATGAGTCACAGAGCCTCAGACAGAATCCCTGTCATTACTGTGTTGGCATCACGGAATGGTTTAGTGCCGCAGATCAGACACACACACACAGACACACAGAAACACACACAGACACACACACGTCTCTGAGCCTGCCTTTTTTTCCCAAGCTGCCCCTGCCGGTGACGACAGCTCTAATTGCTCTTACAGCACACAAGGGAGAGCGGCCATGCTTGTGACTGGGATGACTCCTCCCCCCCTCCCCCCCCCACCTTTACACAGAAAAGCAAAGCACAACAAAACAAACACACCCCCTCCAGCTTTTTGCTGCATTGCGAGAGTAAACAAAGCCTCGATGGCGGAGCTGGGAGAGTGTGATTCAGCCTCCCCCAGAGACACAGCACTGTTGACAGGGGAGGAACACATCCTATTCACCGATGCTGTCCTGGTTAGATAAACGGAGGACAAGTTTTCCTGGCGGATGAAAAGTCGTCGCATCACAGCTGCTAATTACCAGGATGCTGAATCACAGCAAACATGAGCAGAGTTAATTTTTTTGCTCGGAAAGTTACGGTTGAATCTTGTCGAGAGCGGGAGGCTTTCAGGGGCTTGCTGTACTGTAGCTCGGTGTGGTCTGTGGACATGTGGTTCTTTTGCAGCTCGAGTGAGTGGTGGGCTGGGGGGGTTGCGGTCCGTGATCCGATGATCCGTGACCGTCTGACCTCAGGGGCCCCCCAGGGGCCCCCAGAGAGCAGTCCCAGATCCTCTATCTTCTCCTCCTAACTGGGATGAGATTTCATGATGGCCGCCTGGCCGGGGGATCATCCTGTCTGTCTCTGAACACACACGTCGTCCGCACACACACACACCATTCTTCCATACAGCTGCATAACACATAGCCTCTTAATCTTCATTCACAGACATGCATGCATCCGCGAGGTAAGAACATGCATTACTCACACACGCACGCACGCACACACACCTTATCATTCGCCCTTGCCTCAGCCCATCCATCACATGTGAACAGGATAACGCAGGGTGAGGTATCTGTGTCTCGCCTAAGGCTCAGAGATCAGGGCCTACTAGAGTGTAAACCTCTTCCATATGGCCGTGTGCGTGTCGGGTCTGACCCCGTATGGCCCTCCTGCTCTGGGTCCGGACCCCGTCTGTCTCCCCTCCTTATCCCTCACCATCTGAGGCAGCCCAGGCCGGCCCTGGCTCTTCTCTCTTCACCTGTCCTCTCCCTGGCTCCTCTTTTATCTGCAGGGGCCTCTCTCTGTCTCTTGCTTCGTCTGTCTCTCTCTCTGTTTCTTTCATTTTCTCTCTCCGTCAACATCTTCCGGCTTGTTTTCTTGTTATCTTTCTCTTAGATCCTCTCTGTTTGTTTCTTTCTGTTTCTCTCTCTCTGTGAAGCATCCTCCAGATAAAAACAATATCTATATTGTATGTATCCACATACCTACCGTGCATGCATACTGTTCAACCATAAATGTCTACTTCATACATGTACTGTATATGTAATATCCTTTTCTCATCAAACAAAGAGAATAGGACAAAAAGAGAGAGTAAGGAGACAGAGGGAGAGAAAGCTTGAGAGAAAAAAAGAGAGAGAGAGAGTGAGTAAGAGACCTGTGTGATCTCAACCTCTGTCATGTCATAGCTCATATCCTGTTAGAAGCATGAGCTTGTTCCATCTGGTCTCTCAGTGTAAACATGAGAGAGAGAGGGATTGATGACCGGTCTCTCTATCTGAACAGGAGAGAGAGAGGGATAGATGAAAGGTCTCTATCTGAACGGGAGGGAGCGAGACAGAGAGAGAGAGAGACAACCAGTCTTTCTATCTGCACAGGATAGAGACTGAAGGATAGATGACAAGTCTCTCTATCTGAAGAGGTGAGAGAGAGGGATATACAGTATGTCTGATCTCTGTTTGACCAGGAGAGGATAACATGCTCCTATAGTTTGACCTTGTTTGTTTGTTTTTTTTGTCAGTCACAGCCACAAACAGACACACACAGCCACAAACAGCCACACACTGTCACACACAGTCACACACAGCCACACACCGCCACAAACAGACACACACAGCCACAAACAGCCACACACAGTCACACACAGTCACACACAGCCACACACCGCCACAAACAGACACACACAGCCACAAACAGTCACACACAGTCACACACAGTCACACACAGTCAGGAATATATAGGAACACCAACATTGAGGTTGTGCAGGAACGCAGTGGAGAGTCATGTGACGATAGTGGGTCGGGGTCAGTTCACTTCCATCTGGATTCAGGAAATACTTGAGAATAAACCACTTATTCAATTTGATCGTGTTAAAAGCAAATGATAAAATTTGAATTCAATTCATCCCAGCCCTGCTGACTTCTATAGGCCAATGTCAAAGCTATTCTTAACATGAAAGCACATCCACACACGTCACTAGTCAGTCACACACACACTCTCAAACACACACGCACACACACATCACATGTCAGTCACATGTGTGTTGCATGTCCTCGGGGTCCCTGGAATGAGCTGTGCAGTTGTTCACACACAGTTGACCTCCGGCCCTCGTTGAAGGGTAGGCTGACGACCCCCTCTCTCCCCCCGTCCGTCACTCGATCTCCTGGAACATCATTCATCAGATATAGTTACTCTGCATGAAGGGCCCTAATGCACAGGCATGTGTGGGACCTGGGGAGGCTGTGGCCCAGAGGGGAGGAGCTGCCACTATTGGTTTGATAGATAGGATGGGCTTAGACAGATGGGAGGGGGTGGGTCAAGTGTGTGTGTGTTGAACATGTTGGAGGAGCTTGGATGTGTGGAAGGGGCTTAAAATCTAGGAGGGGCTCGAGCATGTGGGAGTGGCTTAAATACATGGTATGGGCTTAGATAGACTGGAAGGGCTTAGACATTTGAGGGGTTGAGCCAAGGTTGGTTACAGATGGGAGTGATTTAGACAGGTAAGAGGTGCATACGCAAGTGGGAGGAGCTAAGTCAAGGGGGGCGGAGCTAACACAGGTGTGTCCTGACATCACACAGAGCCCTCCTCATGATACCTCACCTGCCTTCTCAAACTCTTACAAGCACTGCTCACCTTTGACAATAAACAAAACAACAGCAGTATCTATATTTTCCTACTAATAAAATGAATATAATACCAGAAGAATACCAAAGTAATGGTCATAATCCTGAAATGGAGGATGTGGGTAAGGCAGAGAGGAGGGAGGTTGTAGGTAGTGGATGAAACAGAGCCCCAGGCTTCAACATGGCACTGGAAAGCACTGGGAACCAGAGAACTATATACAGCCTTACATAGTAGAGACACACTTCAAACAACAATAATGGATTCTAATATTAGCTCTGCAGAGATCCCCTCTCGCTTTTAGAATGTGTTTAAAGATTGAACAGAGACTGAGACCATCGAGAGGTGGAAAGAGAGAGACAAGAGAGGCAGAGAGGTGGAGAGAGGGGGAGAGGGAGAAAGGACAAAGAGTGAAAGAGCAAGAGAGAGAGAGAGAGAGAGAGAGAGAGAGAGAGAGAGAGAGAGAGAGAGAGAGAGAGAGAGAGAGAGAGAGAGAGAGAGAGAGAGATGGAACAGAGAGCTAGAAGGAGAGGGCCGCATTTGGCTGGCTCCTAATACGGGGTTGATATCAGATAAAGTGTTGATATCGACAGTTCAAATATACAGATCAAATCTCCCACAGTGCACTTCACCTCACCCAGAACAAGCACCACCCTCCAGGAGAGCAGAGGGAGAAGAGCCCGCAGCAGAGCTCCCCTGCTGCCTGGGTAGGGCCTGGGACACCCTGGGCCACCACAGCCCCACCACACAGAGAAACAGGAGAGAGAGACTGATAGACAAAGATAGATAGAGAAGGAAACAATGTGTTTAAAGATTGAACAGGACTGAGACCATCGAGAGGTGGAAAGAGAGAGACAAGAGAGGCAGAGAGGTGGAGAGAGGGGGAGAGGGAGAAAGGACAAAGAGTGAAAGAGCAAGAGAGAGAGAGAGAGAGAGAGAGAGAGAGAGAGAGAGAGAGAGAGAGAGAGAGAGCGTAAAAAGAGAGAGAAAGATATGTTGAGGTGATTGATCAAGGACCTTCCATCTCCCAGAGGAGAAGGCTTCCTCTGCACTGTTTGAAGAAACACCCAGAATCAAGCCGTTTATACAGACCTTTGTTTTTCATTGGGATTAAATTCCTAAATATTTAGAAATCCATCTGGCAGTGTAAACTCCAAAGTTGGACTGACATTGCAAAGTTTTCTGTCAACGCCCCAGAGAACTTCCCTGGCCGTGTTTGAGTTGGAAATTGAAGCGGCTCGTTGGAAGTCGTGCACGGAGGAGCTAAACTTCCACTATCAGGGAGGAACACCTCCAGAGATTACCCTCTGTTTGCCTTGTCAGATTACTCTCTAATTAACTGTGTGTATTAAAGTCATATTCCCCTCAGCCATTGGTGTGTGTGAGTGTGTGTGTGCACTTAACAGCGTGTGTGTGTTTGTCAGTGTGTGTGTGTGTGTGTATATGTATGTGTGTATATGTGTCTGTGTATAAGCGTGTGTGTGTGTGTGTGTTTGTGTGTACGCTTATGTGCACAGGCAGGTACATGTGCTGTACATGTAAACAGATTTCACACTCTATGCAACTACTTTGTACGTGTTACATGGATCATCAACATCTCTTACATCTCTTGCAATATACATTCAGACATGCATTCTACAGTATAGGTTAAGTTCAGACATGCATTCTACAGTATAGGTTAAGTTTAGACATGCATTCTACAGTATAGGTTAAGTTCAGACATGCATTCTACAGTATAGGTTAAGTTTAGACATGCATTCTACAGTATAGGTTAAGTTCAGACATGCATTCTACAGTATAGGTTAAGTTTAGACATGCATTCTACAGTATAGGTTAAGTTCAGACATGCATTCTACAGTATAGGTTAAGTTTAGACATGCATTCTACAGTATAGGTTAAGTTCAGACATGCATTCTACAGTATAGGTTAAGTTTAGACATGCATTCTACAGTATAGGTTAAGTTCAGACATGCATTCTACAGTATAGGTTAAGTTTAGACATGCATTCTACAGTATAGGTTAAGTTTAGACATGCATTCTACAGTATAGGTTAAGTTTAGACATGCACTCTACAGTATAGGTTAGGTTTAGACATGCATTCTACAGTATAGGTTAGGTTTAGACATGCATTCTACAGTATAGGTTAAGTTTAGACATGCATTCTACAGTATAGGTTAAGTTTAGACATATATTCTATACTTATGATATAAGTTAAGTTTAGACATGCATACTGTACCTATGATATAAGTTCAGTTTAGACATGTATACCTACTGTATAGGTTCAGTTTAGACATGCATGCTGTACCAATGTTATAGCTTAAGTTATGGGTAGAGCTAATGTCGAAAACTAAGAAAAGTTGGCTTGAAAAACTGGCTAGGAAACAAGCCCGGGTCCCAGACTTCAAAGACTTTCCTACTTCCTGACTCCTAATAGAGCAAGAATGCCTCTTCTCTTTAAGATCACATTAAAGTGAGATGTTGACATTTAACATAATGAGGTTTTGGAGGCTAGTTGGATATAAATGTAATGCTTGTGACACTTGGCCGATACTGTAACACACACAAATTGTGTGCACCCACGCATGTCACACACACACACCACATACACAGACATCACAGTATAATGATACATTCAATATAATGATGTATCCAGACTCACATCCTTTAGCACAGTCTAAGCACTACTCCACGTCTATGTTCACCTTAGTCAGAACCATAACCCTGGTTCTGGTCTCTGACCATACTTCTCTAGTAGTCAGGCCCAGTCTCAGTCATCCTGGTTCAGGCCAAACCAGGCCAAGTTGCTCAGGGGGACAGATCAGCCGTGTAAATGGGTTAGTTACAGAACATTCTAGATGTTCAAAACTTCTCTTTTTCGCCCCCCCCCCCCCCCCCCCTTCTACATCTCCCCCAGGCTGCTGCAAAGCAAATAAATTACACTCAGTAATGAGCTGTTCCTTTCCCCTGTGCAAACCCTCCGCATTTGGCTGCCAGGTACAACTTTACACCCGTTTTCTTTTTTTTCTTTCTCCTTTTGGTTCAGTCTCTCTTCTTTTCGTACAGCTCTGGTAAAGACACGGGTTCATGTAGAGGATAGAGGTTTTTTAGCCTTGCTTTGAGGGATGAAAGACGGAGCGGTGTTCGGTAATCCTTATCTCCTCCACTGGAATGGGCTTTTTTTCTGCCAGCGAAGCGTTGAGCATCCCTGACACAAGAAGAAGAAGGTCTCTCTCTTTCTCTTTTGTTCTCTCTATCTCTCTCTCTCTCCATCTCTCCCTTTCTTTCTCTGTCTCTCATGGGCAGGGGATTTTTCCCACTGTTTATACCATAACCCTGTTAGAATCCTCCTTGTTTACACGCAGGACAATGCCAGTACGATAAGAAACAACCATCTAATGAGATGGTTTTCTGTTTACTTCTGTTGGAAAAAGAAAAGTGTGGTTGTGTTCTCAGCGACAGTCTAATCTCTGCTCCGGCACCTCATTTCCACAGGAGAGCTGGTGATTAGCCAGAGATTTGTTTACAACATTATTAGACTCTTACAGCTTCGTATCACAAAACTGTGTTTACCCATCGCACTGTACAGCTTGTCAATGTCAATATAAACATATTACTGTACAACAAGTGAGAATATGACAGAATGAAATATGATATCAACAAACCAATGAACTATGTCTAAGAAATATGTAAAATGTACTATCTAGTTTCTAACTACATAGCGTATTATTCTAGACAACAGATTGCATTGAATGACTTGAACATACAGTACCTCTTAATAAATATAGCCGTGGTTTAAACATATGGCTAACCAGTAAATGGCTTAAACAAATAATAACTGACCCTTTCCAGAGCACCTCATCACTGCATATCCTTGATAAGCGAACACACAAACAGTGAAAAAGAGTGGCGTTCGAGAACACAAAGAACTGGGTCAATGAAGCAGTGCTTTGTGCAGCTCTCAGTGCAGTCCTCCATACAGGCCATAGTAGCATGTTCGTCTGTGAGGGAGCCCCCTAGGACAGGAACCTCTGACCCTGCCATCGATACAGTCACACAAGCCAGGCCTCATAGGGTCCCATGACACCCTCATGTCATTATACCAGGCATGTGTGTATATGTGTGTGTGCGTGTGCAAAGTGTGAGCACTGTGTTTACAACACTGTGGCTAGGATCAGGGTGGAGCATGGATTTTACAAATACATGAACTATTTTGATACATTTGTACATATCTTGGAGTGGAGCAGTCCATTATGTTACGTAGAGGGGGAAATAACCAATATTTTTGAGTGCTTCTTTACTTGTGTTGCTTCTTTATAGTGTGTGTGTTGTGTTTTGAGGTTTTTGTATTCTGCTGGGCTCTGTGGGTCATGATGATGTTTTATGTTTATGAAGGTGTGTTAAAACTCAAACTCTCTCTCCCTCTATATCCATGGAGTTGCACCCACCCAGCCCAGCCTGGTACTCTGTGGTGCATTGTGGTCGGTCAAAGGCTGCCAAGATATTTTGGGTAGTGTGAATGGGGGAGGGGTTGTGTGTGTGTCTGTGTGTGGTGTGATTAGTTGTGTGGATGGATAGAGGAGGGACTGTGTGTTTGGGTGTGTGTACCTCCATGTGTTTGTGTGTCTGTGTGTTTATGGATGGGGGAAGGTCTGTGTGTGTGCCTTTGTCTTTGTGAGTGCCTGTGTGTGTGTGTTGGGCTGCTGGCATCAAAGAGGAATTTGGTTTTGCAGTACCACATGCTGCCAGCCGGTTCTGTGTGGTACGGTATGGATACACCAGGCCAGGTCTGGTTCTCCTCACAGTGTGGAGAACATCCTGCTCTCTGAGGAGGAACGTGCTCCTGGAAGCTTCTGGAAGTCATTACTGGGGTTATTAATGAGGACGGCTTGATCCTCTTTACTTCCCCCAACAGGGCGGGAGAAGATGGGAGATGTTGAGATGTGGGCTTAGAAAGGGAGAGAGAGAGAGAATGAGAGTGTTAGGGAGGAAAAGAGAAAGAGAGAGAGAGGGGGGGGAGGGAGGGAGGGAGGGAGGGAGAAAGAGAAAGAGAGAAAGAGAGAAAGAGAGAGAGAAGAGAAGAGAAGAGAGAAGAGAAAGAGAGAGAGAGAGAGAGAGAGAGAGAGAGAGAGAGAGAGAGAGAGAGAGAGAGAGAGAGAGAGAGAGAGAGAGAGAGAGAGAGAGAGAGGGAGAAAGAGAGAAAGAGAGAGGGAGAGATAAAGAGAGAGAGAGAGAGAGAGAGAGAGAGAGAGAGAGAGAGAGAGAGAGAGAGAGAGAGAGAGAGAGAGAGAGAGAGAGAGAGAGAAAGAGAGAGAGAGGCTTATGTGGAAGATGGATCGTTAAACCACCCTTCATGAAGCCATGCGCTTCGCAGGCTGGGGATTTCACTCCCAGAGGGCAGTGATTGGTTAGATTTCCTGGTCTGCATTTGAAGTTATCAACAGGATGACACAGAGAGGGCTTAGCTCCATCATCATCATCATCATCATCATCACCAGGGCTGAGATCCAGTCTTTTAGAGTATAGATGGCTCTGGTACAGTTCAGCACTGTGGCTATGTTCAGAGGATGGAGTTTATAGCAGGTGAAACCCAGTAGTGTGTCTGCCTGCCCTCACTGACTGGATCTGTATCTGGCTTCATACCCATACACAGTGAGTCGGTCTGCCGGCTTGTCTCTCTACCTGCCTACCTGCCTGTCATTCTACCTGTCTCTCTACCTGCCTACCTGCCTGTCATTCTACCTGTCTCCCTACCTGCCGGTTTCTCCACCTGTCTCTCTGCTTGTCTGCATACTCACACTCAGGCTCAAGAGGACCAGTCCAACTCCAACTAGAGTGTTTGTGTGGGCCAGGCTTTGATCTAAGGAAAGACATGCTTGCATGCACTCGCGTGTGCGCACACACACACATGCACACACACACATACCCACACATACACACACACACTCTCTCAAGGCATTGTGCTGGTGTCCTGGCGTAACAGACCACTTTGACGAATGTGTTTGCCAAGCTCAGGACTAGACACATTACCATTATTGACCAGCTAGATCACAGAGAGAAAGAGAGAGAGAGCCTGAGAAACAGAGGGAGGTAAATAGAAAAAGAGAGGCGAAAGGGAGAGATGGGGAGAGAGAGAGAAAGGTAGAGGGAGAAACAGCGAGAGAGACAAAGAGAGAGAGAGAGAGAGACGGAGAGAAAGAAAGAGAGGTTGTGAGAGAGAAAGATTCCCCCTCTCAGCTCAAGGATCCATTTAACACGAGGTAGACACGTTATAGCAACTCGACACGCACGGCTGGGAGAAGTGAAAAGTAAAAGACAGAAGTTGTAGAATCCCTCTGCTCCTTCTATTCGGTTTTAGACACAGTGTTCAGCCTTATTAAATATACATGGCCTACATTCTATGAATATTTGATCATTATGAATATCTCCTTGCATACGTCGCCTCAGAGGGCACGGAAGTGACATTGACACTGAATGGAATGTGACATTCTCAACTGTGTCGGGGGATGACCAGGTCCCTCGGTGGACGTCAGGATCCAGCGGAGGACACGTTTGGAAGTCATCTCCGTCTAAAATAAGCAGCCTGACAAGGACCAGCGCGCTCCGCCTCTCTGATGTCATCCCCTCCTGTCCTCCTCTCACGACTTGATCACCTCCACTCCTCCTCCCCTCCTCCCTGCTCTCCTCCTCCTGCTACTTGATCACCTCCCCTCCTCCTCTCCTCCCCTCCTTCCTGCTCTCCTCCTCCTGCTACTTGATCACCTCCCCTCCTCCTCTCCTCCCCTCCTCCCTTCTCTCCTCCTCCTGCTACTTGATCACCTCCCCTCCTCCCCTCCTCCCTTCTCTCCTCCTCCTGCTACTTGATCATCTCCTTCTCATCCTCTCCTCTCTACCTCTGTCCTTTCCCCTGTTCCTACTATTTTAGCATCTCCACGTCTCCTCTCCCCCCCTCTCCCCCTCCCCACTCTCCTCCTCTCACTACTTTACAATCCCCTCCTCTCCTCTCTTCCTCTCTCCCCTCCCCTATTACTTCTCCTTCTTCATCTCCTTTCCCCCTCTCCTCCCCTCCCGCTACTGTATTCTCCACTCCTCCTCCACGCCTCTTTCTTGTCCTCCCTCCCCCTTCTACCCCCTACGCCCCCTCCTCCTCCTGCTACTCCTCCTACTTCTTCCTCTCCCTCCCTTCCCTCCCACCCTCAGTGACCTTGTTACCAGATATAGAGAGCCATGTATTGATTTTGGGGACATATGCCAAGCCTTAATGACATCTCTCCTGCATAACGACCCACTTCAGTGTATCCACAGGTCTGCCTAGTCTCTGTCCATGCTGCCTATCTGCCTCCCTGATCTAGAGCACAGACAGGGCTGTGTACTGGCATAGACAGACAGGCTAGCATTCCTACTGACTGGGCAAGGGCTGTCTTTACGACCACTTAATAGTCTTTAATGAATGCATCAGGGTCCTTTGGCAAAACGGATCCTGTTGCCTCATCTGGACTCTTCTGTTCTGTGCTGTTATCTTTTTTTCTCTCCTCCTCCTCCTTTACCCTCTCCACTCCTCATCCTCTCCTCCCCTCTCTTCTCCTCTGTTTCCCTCCTTTGGTCTCCTGTCCTGCCCTCTCCTCTCCTCTCTTCTCTCATCTCCTCTCCTTTATATTCCTCTCCTGTCCTCTCCTTTCCTCTCCTTTCCTCTCCTCTCCTGCTGCTTCCTCTTGTGGAGTCGATAGTATGTGTTTGTGAGACATCTTAAAGCGAGGACAGATCAACATGACCAAGCCGAGCGGCCATGTTGTGTGTCTCCACAGTGTATATCTGGAAGATTATCAGGTGCCGGGTAGTCTGCTAGCAAGCAGCGGTACTGAGAGTGGGTCGTTTACATGTTCGTACTCGGCTGGCGTTGAAGTGTGCTAGTGGGCTTCTGTCGAGAGAAAACGTGGTTTCTGTGCGTAGCTACACATAGACAGGTAGACAGACAGACAGACAGGTAGATAGATTGGCAGGCAGACAGGTTGGCATGCAGGCAGGCAGGTGGACAGACAGACAGACAGACGGTTTTCTCCCCGAGGCTGTAGGGCTTCCTTTGAGTGTGATCACACACACAAACGTGCGTCCCCTCCTCTGCCTCTCAAGGCTGGCAGGGGGAGCATCAACAGCAGGCCTCTGCTGCTGCAGGAAGCCAGATGAAGGGGTACAGTCTCATATCAAAGCAGCAGCAAGAAGCAAGCCCAGACATCTCACTGTACAAACACAGCTGCCCTCTGAAGAGACAGCCGGGAGCCCGGTTTGTGTGTGTGTCGGTGTGTGTTTTTGTGTGTGTTTGTGTATCGGTGTGTATCTTCATGTGTGTATCTGTTTCTGTGTGTGTGTGTTCATCTGTGTATCTATGCGTTTCAATGGGTTTGTCTGTATGTATCTGTGTGTGTTTATATGTCTGTGTGCGTGCGTGTGTGTGTGTGTGTGTGTGTCTAGGAAACAAATCTGTCAGGAAAATACAGGTTTTGGGGCGATCCCCTGTAAGCTGTGTTTTATGTGTATATTTGTTCAAGGGGGTGTGTATATGTTTGTGCGTGTGTGTGTGTAGGTGTTTATAGCCGTGGCGTAAATGTGTGTGTCCTTGGAGCGCAATATCTTCCTTTTTCATGTGAACAATTTTTTAAACTGCCATCTTTTCGGCTACTCTTTATTCATTAATGGTAACATCCCAAAGAACAGGAAGGGCTTCACCTTGGTCCAGGTCCCTATACAATTAGCACCCCCCCATACCATACCATACCCCGTGACCCCAATCCCCTTCTCCTACACCCTATCCCCATCACCTATTATGTACCCCCTATCCCTATCCCTGATCCCAATACCCTACCTCCAATCCCGGTCCCCTACCTCCCATCCCCTGCCTCCTATCCCCTCCAGACTGTTCAAGGGCCAGTCACAATCAGGTCTTTGTGGCTCTGGCCTGTCTGTCAGCACCGAGGTTGTGGAGATACGGGGCTCGTGTTGAGCCCCCTACCTCTCCTTCACAGCCTAAGCGCTGGCTAATTGAGCTTGTCCGACCACAGCCTGTTACTGTGCTGATAAGACAGTAATTGATATTTCAGCAGGCCCCTGACAAGCCACCTAGAACTGAGTCATAAAAGGGGGTTTCCGCTGAAAAATCAGACTGAACCTGGCAACCCCGAAAACTGAACGTCCACTCTAATCTAGTGTGTAGGTGTCATGTTGATGCAGATCAGATGTAAGCTAACGTGTAACAATGGTGTTGACACTGTGATGGTATTTAGGTGTGCTAAGACAGTCTGAATTGATTGTCATTTTCCAGCAACCAACAGAGAGAGAGAGAGAGAGAGAGAGAGAGAGAGAGAGACAGAGTGAGAGACGTAGGAAGAGACAGAGAGAGACAGGAACAGAGAGCGAGACCTCAAGTTCGTGCCAATTAGATTAGCGGAGTATTCAAATTCCGACACGCTGATGAAAGCTTGCTGATGCAATCTGAGGAAAGTGCCCGTGAAATGATCTGTGAGCGGCTCTCCCAAGAGGGATTCTCTGTGTGTTTGTCTTTCTTCTTCTCCTCCTCTTCTCCCTCCATCCCCTTGTCTGTGTGTGTGTGTGTGTGTGACTGACAGACCACAGAGAGGAGTGTGTGTCCTGGATGGATGCCCTCCTGTTTTTCTACTTTAGACTGGCATACCACCCTCTGTGTCCCCCCCCCGCCCCGCTGCTCGCCAAGTTGCCAACCCACGTCTTTACTCACATTTGACAGCCCCTGTCCCACCCCCCCACCTCCCACGTCCCCCGTCCCCCCCCCCAGTCCCCCCACCTCTTCCAGCCTCCCTGGGATTACCCAGAAGCCTCTAGGAACCCTACACCAATCAAATCCTCTTCCTGGTCAGTTACTTGCTTGAGCTTACTGACCTTTCACTGTCATCAGACTTTGAAAGCAGACTTGAGAGCACTGTGTGTGTCTGCGGTTGTGTGTTTGTGTGTGTGTGTGTGCGTTTCTCAGTATATACAGTGTGTCTGTATGAGTGTGTGTGTGTGTGTGTCCCATCCTCTGAAGAAGCGTATCCACCTAGATAAGCATCAGATGTGGTTCTGCTGACGTCAGCCAGCTCAACGGTGACTGACTAACCTCAGGCCCTCAGCAGGCTGTCCTCCCCCTGTGTGTTTGCTGTGACCTTCTCATCGCTTCAGTATTAATGTCACAGATCAGATTAGTATCGGCCTGTATAGATATGCCAGGTATGTGCTCCTGGAATGTGTAGAGCTGTGCCAAGGCGGCTCTGTGTGTGTGTGTGTGGGGGGGGGGGGGCGAGAGAGAGAGAGAGAGAGAGAGAGAGAGAGAGAGAGAGAGAGAGAGAGAGAGAGAGAGAGAGAGAGAGAGAGAGAGAGAGAGAGAGAGAGGACGTAAAATAGAAGAGATGTCTGGGTCCTGTGTGTGTGGGTGTGCATAATCTGTGTGTTTGTGCCTATCTCTGTGTGTGTGTGTTTTGCCAGTCGCTGTGTTTGTCTTGTTGATGAGACCTGTCCGGTGTGCCTCTTCACCGTGACAGACAGCCAGGCAGCACCTACTCCCTACCCCCTCCCTCCTTCCACCATCAGTCGCCATGGTGACGCGTGTACAGGGGCCTGCAAGATGGAGGGTCGGGCCGGGAGAGGGGGAGGGGCAGGTACTTCTGTTTAGCCCTTCTCCTTTCCTACACCCCCTGTTCTTGTACCCCCTCATCCCTCATCCCTCCACACCCTCGTTCGCCTTCCCCCTCACCCCCCCCTCCCCTCAAGCCCCCACCGTTGGCCAGGCATCCAGGTGCATCAGCCAGCCTTGCCAGACTATCCATCCTCCACCCTCCCTCCCCCTTTCCCAATGTCCTCTCTCATTTCCCTCTCTCCCCATATCCTCTCTTCTCTTTCTCCCCCTCATCATCTCATCGTCCCCACTTCCTTCTCCCCCGATCTCCTCTCTCCTCCGTTCCTGCCTGTGTCTCTCTCCTCCCTCCTTCCCCTACCCCCTCTCTCCCCCTGGCTGGTGTGTGTATCTCTCTATGACCCGTTAGTGGGTCCTGAGTCATGACATGTGTCAGAGCAGCGTGTCATTGTGTCCAGATCAATATCCCCCAGAATCAGTTTGGATTGTTTGGGGGGGATGGCGGGGTGGGCTTTATTAGAGAGGGGGGCCTGGGGGGAGAGAAAGAGAGGGGGAGGAGCCACAGTCTTGGCGGGGAGCGGACAGGAGAACGCTGACAGCAGTGTTACCATGGTGACAGGGCCCTCCGCATGGAGGCTGGGAGGAAGAGAGGCAGGGAGGGAGAGAGGTCAGGCGGGAGAGGCAGGGAGGTAGAGGCAGGAAGGGGGAGAGTCAGAGGGGCAGAAAGGCAGGGAAGAAGGGCGGGAAGGAGGCAGGGAGGGAGAGTGGCATTTGGGTAGAGAGGCAGGGAGGTAAATAGGCAGGGATGAAGAGAGGCAGGGAGGGAAAGAGGCAGGGAAGTTCAGAGGCGGGGGGCAGTGAGACAGGCCTGTAGATGAATAGGCAGAGGAGCTCCCTTGTTTAAGATGAATCAATGGCATGTCTCAAGGCTAATGGCTCGGTCCATTCATTCAGTGTACATTTATCAAGGCCAGCAGCACCCCACTCGCTGGGTTGATTGGAGATGTTTAATGTATTCCTCCTCTAAATAGCCTCCTACAATACTGGGCCATTCACTCACAGGTGGAGAGTCCCAGGGAGGTGGCCTTTAGAGTGTGTGTGTGTGTGTGTGTGTGCATTTGTGTCTTCGTGATGATATGCATGTGTGTGTATGTATGGGTTTTTGTTTCTGTTCATCTCTCTATTTGTGTGAGATGCTGTGTGTGTGTGTCTCTTCATCTGTCTGTGTGTGTCTGAAGATGTGTGTGTGTGTTTGTTCATTTGTCGGTTTGTGTGTGAGGTTGTGTGCGTGTCTGTTAAAACCTGTCTCTGAGGTTATCGCTTGCGTTGCTTGTTTTGACATGCCTGTGTTGTGGGTTCACAAATCCGTAAATCTTAAAAAACAGACATTTAGCGTAACATAAAATACAGTGTGTGATGAAACCCTTTTGCGTTGGTATGCATGTGTGCCTTGTCTGAGTCGATGTAATTGCGTGTGCATGTCTGAGTCTGTTCTTGTGTGCGTGTGAGTCTGTGCGCGTGTGACTGTGTGTGTATGTGACTGTGTGTGTGTCTTCTTAAGAAGAGGACTGCGTTCCTGGGAGTAAGTCCTTGACAGAACTGTATTAGCGTTCTAAAGGGCTGGAGGTTAGTGTCAGAGTGACCCGTCAGGATGATGTATGCAGGCATGCGTGGTTCCTGACAGTGTGTGTTGACTGTGCAGTGATGAACCCTGTCCTGTTGAGAGATGGTTGGGCGGCTAGCTCGTACTTTATTGAGTTGAATTCTACAAGAGGGGACATCGTAGCATGACCACTCACACTGAAGGACACATACCGTATTGATTAAATGATGTGACGTGTACAGTATGTGTGTGAGACAGGGTTAGTGTGTGTGTGCATGTGTGTTTGTATGTTTGAGACAGAGTTTGTGTGTGTGTGTGACACAGCATGTGAGTGTGTTTGTACGTGTGTGTTTGTGTGTGGCCTGTCTGCGTTCGTGTGTGTCTGAGAATTGGTTTGATGCAGCTGTTGTTTTTTCTGCTGCAGATTGAATGGATAATAGAATTCAGACTCCCCATTGCCTCGTTAAATCCTTGTGGTCAGACCTGATGTAATCTGTATTAAACACACACTGGGGATAGATGGCCTAGGATAGCAGGCCCAGACTAGGAAAGTGATAGCCACACTAGGCACTCCTTATGGCCTGGTTTAGCCTTGTCCTTTTGTCTGACGTGTCTACTTGTGATGTGTGTGTGTGGCAACTGTGTGTTTGTACGTGTGTCAGCGAGTGTGTCTGTGCCTGTGTCAGTACACAGGGTGACACTGGGACACTGACAGGATTTCGACACCAGCTGCTCCTTGCAATGCTGCCCCCCTCTGTCCTCCTCCCTCCTTCCCCTTCTCCTCTCTTGTCTCCCCCACCCTCCCACCCCGTCCCCTGTGTCGCCTCCTTGTCTCATCTGACGGGCGACACACTGTCCCTTTATGCCACCTGTCCGTCAGCCTGAGCCCACCTCGAGGGCTGAGGCTGAGACTCGGGCTGAGGCTGAGGCTAAGGCTCGGACTCGGGCTGAGGCTAAGACTTGGGCTGAGGCTGAGGCTGGAGTTGGGCTTTCCTACTGCCTTTGTTTGGCTCCAGAGAACCCCCCTCCCTCTCTATACCACTCCCTCCCTGTCCCCTCCCTCTCTCCCTGTCCTCCCCCTCTCTCCCTCTCTACCCTGCGGGCAGTATGGAGAAGACAGCCTCTGTCAGCTATTTCCGCATTCAGCCACTGGCCACAAAGGATCCCTCGTTGCATGCTTCTCACACACGCGCACATACACACACGCACACACTCTCACACACACCCGCACACACCCACACTCTCACACACACATGCACACACACACACACTTGCACACACACACACACACGCAGACACTCTCACACACACACACACACACACATGCACACACACCCATACACACACTTGCACACACACACACACACAAACACACCAACACATTTAAGCTCCCTGGGATTTGTGTGTCATTCAGCAGGTTGTAAAAAAGAGATACTCTCCACTCTCCATTGCAATGGCTAGAAAAAGAAGAATGAACAGTAAATAGATGGGATTTGTGGTGCGCTTTAAACATAGAACAGTACACTTGGATGCATATACAGAGACTACGGTGGATAGCATGGGTAGTATGAATCATGTGGGTAGTATGGATAGCTTGGCCAAATCTTCCTCTTTTTTTTCTCTCTACACGTTTATATTATATTACATTATACAATATTCATATTCTCCTCCCTACCCCCACTCCTCCTCCTCCCCCCCCTGCTCCAGCAGGTAGAGGTAGTTATGGGGTGTCTGTGCTATGGGCCCACAGGGGCAAAATCTCGAGCACAGCCGCGGAGTCTTACATGCCAATGACTCCTGTTTCCCCGGCAACCGGTCGTCCTTGAGAAAAGGGCACGTTTGGGAGTTTGGAGGCCATGTCTGACAGGCCCAGTCACAACCCATAAACACTCCTCACACTCTGATCTGGGAGGCACGGAGGACACACACACACACACACACTGGACACCTGGAATAAACACATGAATCACTGAGGGCCTTCGTTGTGTGTGTGTGTGTTTTCCGGTGTGTGTGTGTGTGTGTGTCTCTTCCCAAGAGACAACATGATATTTCCCAAAGCACCTATCATCTCTCCACCACCCCTCTTAAGAGACAGAATGAGTGTTTCCAGTGTTTACAGGAGGCATGATGTGATGACCATGCACCTCACAGGTCTAATCCCTATATCATTAGGTGTGTCCCTTGGTGCAACAGGTAAGCTGTTCCCACAGGGACTAGGTGGGGCCGGGTATGGTTCCTAGATGTTTTGCTGTCCTCCCGGTAACACCGGAATATCCTGACGTCACACCTGCCCTCCAGTCATCCCCCTCCTCTCCCTCGTTCATTCAGGGACTAAAGAAGGTGGACGAGGAGGTAGACAGTGGTGTCATTTAGTTACCCGATGGTGACATTCACAGTATTAAAGACGTGTTCCGGTGTCCAGTTACAGTGGAAGCTCCCGGAGTGTGTGTGTGTGTGTGTGTGTGTGTGAGGGCGTGTGTGTGTGTGTGTGTGTGTGAGGGCGTGTGTGTGTGTGAGGGTGTGTGTGTGTGAGGGTGTGTGTGCTGTATTGTTTCAGTGTCCCTGGATTCAGCTTCATGTCAACACAGTAGAAAGTACTCCTCTTACCCCCTGAAGTGTGTATGTATACTGTGTGTGTGTGTATTTGTGTACACCTTTGTGAAGTCAGTGGAGACTTCCTCTAGAATGCTTGTGTGTGTATGTGTGTGTGTGCGTGTGTGAGGGATGGTCCTGAGATGTCCACAGTGAGAAGGAGCAGCAGATTGACCTCCTGTCCTCCAGATAGATGAATGTCCACATGGGGGTCTGCCTCTCGCCTCTGGCCACACCCCCACCATCTGCACGGCCCGCGCCAAGGGGCCCTCCTCCTCCTCCATCCACCTGGTTGGCTGCCCTTACAGCCTCAGGAGAGCTAGCTGCCCAGTGACATGCCTGAATAAAATAACCCCTTTTTCTTTATTTTTTTTTTCTTGCTGAGATGCCTGTAATTTTGCCATCCCTCCTTTCATCCCTCTTTTCAGTGCGGAAAAGGATGAAGTACAGTAAAAATTCCTGCTGTTATTAGTGCGCTGCCTTTACATCTCTGAGTCCTCCCTTCATCTCCCCCCCCCTCCCTCCCCGCCACTATCGACACATGGTACTTATCAGCCTTCATGGAAATACTGTGGTTAACATACTTTTCCTTTTGGAGATTTTCTTTTTGTCTTTCTTCCTTTTTTTCCCCCTTTTCATTTTTACGACTTGGTGATTATTATGAGAATGCTGTGCTCTAGTACAAGGCCCTGTCTTTGTGTGTGAGTGTGTGTGTGTGTGTGTTGAATTAGAGAGTGAATGTTTGCCATATGCGGCAGGGGCTCTATCAGAGTTACAGAGAGGTTGGAGTGTCTTTCAGGAAGCCGGAAAACAAAAGTTCAGAAAACCAGGAAATAACTCTCCTGATCCTCTCGGCTCCCAGTAACATTAATGAACCATAAAATAACCATTGTTGAACCACAAATGAACCACTAATGAACCATGTGGTTGTTTACGGTGAGTCATCATATCGGCACACTGAGTTAAGCTGATTGATGTTCCCTGTGTGTGTGTCAACCTACTGCATATTCATCTGGGCTGAGGTAGAGGACATGGTTTGTTTGGAGCCTACGTGAGTCTTGCCAGGCATTGTATGGTTCCTGGACCATCACCTTGGTCTGATGGCAATTGCTTGTGGTCACACAAATACATTGAAGCTCTGATATGAAGCTGGTATGTGGCACTCCTGAGAAATAAGGCAATGGCTATCTAAAACTGTCCTCTGGGCAAGGGCCAGGGGTTGTTTATAAACTGTGCGTGTGTGTGCTTTTGTCTGTGTGTGCGATGTGTGTGTGTGTGTGTGCATACGTACATGTATGACATGGAGGTGGGAGATCGGTCAGACTGTGTGTTTGTGAGTGTACGGCTGTGCGCAAGCCTGTGTGTGTGTGCGTGGGTGTGTGTGTGTGTGTGTGGGGGCAGTAGCGCCGTCTGTGTTGTCTACCTCCTGCCCTGGTCTCTCCAGCTGTTGTGCTGCCCCCCCCAAGAGCTCATTTCCCAGGTGTCTCACACGTCTCCCCACCGCCCTCCCTCTCTCTCCCTCGCCCGCCACCTCATCCATCTCCTCGCCACCCTTCTTGAGGCCCGGTGCTGTCTCCCTATCACCTTCTTCTCTCACCTCTCTTTATTTCTCTCTCTCTCTGTCTCTCTCTCTCTCTCTCTCTCTCTCTCTCTATATATATATATCTATCTCTGTCTCTCTCTTTCCATCTTTCTCTCTCTCTCTCTCTCTCTCTCTCTCTCTCTCTCTCTCTCTCTCTCTCTCTCTCTGTCTCTATTTGTTTCTCTCTCTCTTATCTCGTTATCTCTCTCGTGCTCTTACTTCCTCTCACTCTCTCAGTCTCTCTCTCCCTCTGTCTCTTTACTCTCTTTCTCCTCTCTCCCTTTCTCTCTTTTTCTCTCTTTCTCAGTCTGTCTCTGTCTTTCCTCCTGCTCCCCCCCCCCCCCCCCCCCCCCCTCTGACAACTGCCGTCGTGGCTTAGAGGAAGCAGGCAGACTGGGGAAAAGTCACGTCCAACCTATCGCCTCTCCTCCCTAAACCCCTTCCAACCAGCCAACCACACACACACAAACACACACACACACAAACACAAGCTGTGCAGCTTGAAATGAAAGATGGCAGTGAACAGTGAACAGTGAACAGTGAACACAGTAAACATGTGTGACAGCTACACTGCCTGGAGGAGAACACGTCACTAGCTTGTGTGACTGTGTGTGTGTGTGGGTGTGTGTGTGTCACTCAGCTCCACTGCTACCTTCTCCTCTGCTCTGACATTAAACATCAGGCTTATCATAGACGGACTGTTTTTCTGCAGAATAATTTTTTAATAAATTTGAATAAATATAATCATAATTTGCATACCACCTGAAACAACTGCTTGGGTACTGCGAGACAATGAGAAGCCAGTATTGAAAGATCTCCCCCGATCATCGTTGAGATTCATTTGTGAATTCTCAGACACACCCTTTTTTATAAATTCCTAGTTTTTCCCTTCCCAGGGTCCGGTTCCCCTGGTGTAACACACACACACACACACATCTGGTCTCTTTCATCCTCTCAGACAGAGACACCCAGAGAGAGACAGGCATGCTTCAGTAGTGTCTGTGTGTGGGGTGAAGTGAATGCCCCACATTTAATTGCTTTCACACTGGCCCGATTGAATTAGCCGGCCGGGCCTGGACCCTAATTGAGTTCCAGGGTCCGGGCTGCGTTGGGCATCGGTTCCCCCAGGAAGAGGTGACCCGGTGGGGACAGACAGGCAGCTCTGCCCCCTCTAAACAGCCAGACATCCCTCCTCTACATGACCTGCAGTCAGGTTTGACTGACACAGTTGGACAATCACACTGCCCACTCAGAGGTGAACGGAAAGAGAGGGAAGGAAAGAAGGGCGAGGGAGATGGAATTAGAGAGAGATAGAGAGAGAGAGAGAGAGAGAGAGAGAGAGAGAGGGAGGGAGGGAGGTAGGTAGGGAGCAAGAGAGAGAGAGAGGGAGGGAGAGAGAGGGGACCGTCTTACTAAAGTTATAAATACAGAAGTATTGGCATGCTACCTTTCTTGCTTAACAATTTTTTCCTAATCTAATAGAGGGGTGGTTGGCCTCAATGTGAGACAGGGAGACAGAAGAGAGAGGGGAGACGGTCTCTGGGTTAACAGCAGAGGCCGGACGGCCATTCCAAAGCTCTGCAGTATCTGTGTTTGGGATCCATCTGTAGATCTGATCTGGGTTTTGCTCATGATAAATCTGAGCTGTTTATCCAGGAAGCAGGGAGCGGCGGACTCCTAACCAGAGCTCATTAGTCACTGCGGAGTGTCCCTTCTGGTGACAATGGGAGAACCCCCCCCCCCCCCTCCCCCTGCCCCTCCACCCCATACAGCCACCCCCCCACCCCGCTTCCCCTCTTCCCCCCTCCGACTCTGAGCGTTTTCACTGCTTTCAGCACTTTTTTTCTGCTGCGCTCACAAAACCTTGCACCTCCAATCCCTTTCTCCCTCCAGCTTTTTCTCTTTCACACCCCTGATTATTCACACACAGGCCGGTACAAACACACACTCACTCGCACACACACATGTTCACACACACGTCAACCTTCACACACACACACACACACGCACACAGACGCACACATGTTCGTTCACACACACGGATACACGGATGGACTCTCGCGGAAACGCGCGCACGCGCACACACCCACACACACCTTAGCCCTCTTTCTGTCCCCTGTCTCTTTTTTAATGGCGCTTTCATTAAATGCAGCAGTTTTGGGGAGGGGGATTTGAGGCTGAATAGGGCTGGGGGGGTTGGGGGGGTTGGGGGGGGGAGGAGGAGGAGGGGGCAGTGCTAGTGCAGTCCCCTAACCCCCCCACCACCCCACCCTCTCGCTCCCCATCACTCCCCCTCTCTGGACAAAGGGCCTCTCTGTCCGGGGGGGTAAATGAGAGGGGGGCTCGGGGGGAGGTGAGTGAGTGGCGGGGGGTGCGGTGTGTGTGTGTGTGGAACAGGTCATGGCTTTTTTTTCCTCTGCAGGCCTGCCTCTGGCTGGATTAGTGTCCGTCCAGCTGATTCCCTGGTGTCCAGACAGCAGCACACAGCCACAGCACGGCTGCCATGATGGAAATGTCAAATGCCCAGCCCTTGGGCTGCTTCAGGCTGTCTGGACACACCGTTCCACTGATTCGCCCTGTGTATGTGTGTGTGTGTGTTTGTGTTTGAGTGTGAGAGTCCCTGTGGCAGTCCAGGAGTTCGTCAAGTAGCATAGCTTGCTTCATCCTCACTGCCACTGAATATAGTGGCCTCTCTTGCCTCTCTCTCTCTGTCCCTCTCTCGATTTGTCCTTTTCTCTCATACAGACACACGCACACACAAACACAAACTGGATACAACAGGTTGCAGCCGCAGGTCTTTTTCCTGCAGAGGCATAAATCTTGACAGTGTGAGTAGTGGAGGAAGTCTTTGAAACAGGCATCAAATGAGCAGCAGTAAAATGTTACCGGTGTCCTGGCACAGAGAACTTTCCCTCTCCCATGCTAGCGCCGCACACAGTGAGTCTCTCTCACCTCAAATTAAATCTTCAGTGCCAGCGTGTGTTATTAAAAGTCAGAAACGGTTATGGTTATTCTCTGCTCTGCAGGGAGCAGCAGTGGTGTCTGGGAGGTGACAGCCAGGTCTGACCGGCCTCTTTCCCTTGCCTGTCGGCCCTGCCTCTTGGACCTGCCTCCAGTCTGCCCTGCCTCTCTACCCTGATTCCTGGCCCTGCCTCTAGTTTGCCCTGTTTCTTGGCCCTGCCTCTAGTCTGCCGTTTGACCTGACTCTAGTCTGCCCTGCCTCTTGACCCTGCCTCTTGACACTGCCTCTAGTCTGCCCTGCCTCTTGGCACTGCCTCTGGTCTTCTTCCTGGTTCTAGAGGTGACACCAGGACCCGGAGATCCAATCCCTCCCCCCTCTACCAAGAGATGTGGATCACTGCTCTACTGTTTGTGAGTTTGAACACGTTGGTTCTGCATGGCAGCTCTTCTGCTTGGCTCAATGCAGCATTTCATCACCGTTGTCAAACTCCACAGGATCTGAGAGCCAGAGAAATGTGCTTACTTATGAAGGATATCAAAAGAGATGTGTGTTTGAAAGAGTAGAAAGAAATAAGCATTCCAAGGAAAAAATCCAGCGTTGAATATTCCCGTTTTAATTACCACCTGTTGCCAGAAGGCTGTCTGCTGTTGGAGGCCACATCCACAAAGAGACTTTGGCCTGTTCCTGTGGAATGACAGAGGGAGGAAGACAGAGAGAGGGAAGTGGAGAAAAGAGAAAAGGAGAGAAAACAGAGACAGGGAGAGGGAGTGAGGGATGGAGAGTGGGAGGTGGAGGGAAAGAGACAGGGAGAGGAGGGAGGGAGGGGAGGAGAGTTGAGATTCTGTAATCAAACAGTTCAAAATGACCAGTCTGATGCAGAGAGAATCAAAGATGCAATCTGCTTTTCAATCAGTCCTGCAGGCTCTGTCTGGACCCAGACTGACCACCTGAATGACTGACTGACCACCAGAATGACTGACTGACCACCTGAATGAATGACTGACTGACTGACTAGGTGGCTGATTGACTCACTCACTAGCTGCTGACTGACCACCTGAATGACTGACTGACTAACTGACTAACTGACTAACTGACTAACTGACTAACTGACTAAGTGACTAAGTGACTGACTGACTAGGTGGCTGATTGACTCACTAGCTGTTGACTGACCACCTGGGTGACTAACTAACTAACTGACTAGCTGATTGACTAATTGACTAGCTGACTTTTGGACTGGCTGACTATCTGATGGACCGAATAACTGACTGACTGACTGACTGACATATCTCACCACAGTTATAAATAGCCAGTCATTACATTTAGACAGCAGCGACCCTCTCGACATCATTCTGAATGCCTCAGCTAATGACAGGAGTGCATGGTTTTTGCACAGCTAGCTGTTTCCTGAACATGCTCGTTCGCCCCGTCGCCACCACTGCCTCTCATGCTCTCTTCGCTGTGTGCCCCTCCCTCCTTCGCTCCCTCCCCCAGTCCTTCTATGTCTTTATGCGATTTCCTTTGGTGGCCCTCGTCCCTGTGTCCTCCTCCTTCGCTGGCTGTGTGGTATTCAGATGGGGGGTCAGATGGCTGAGCGATCAGGGAATTGGGCTATTAATCAGAAGGTTGCTGGTTCGATTCCCGGCCATGCAAAATTACGTTGTGTCCTTGGGCAAGGCACTTCACCCTACTTGCCTCGGGGGAATGTCCCTGTACTTACTGTAAGTCGCTCTGGATAAGAGTGTCTGCTAAATGACTAAAGGTAGAATGTAAATGTATTCCCAACCCCTGCCTTCTCCTTTCATCATGTCCTCCTCAACTCTCGTCCTGTGGCAGCCCCAGAACCAGCTTCTCTCCTTCCCTCCTCCTCTCCTCTCCTCCTGTGGTAGTCCCAGCTCTCAGAGTATCCGTGTCCCAGGTTTTCATTCAGAGTCGGCTGAGTGGCAAGGTGAATGAAACGCCCTCATGTTTCTCTCTCCGCCCCAGCCTCTCACCCCATCCATCATGGCCAAAGAAAACATGACAGGACTAATATTTGTCGAAGAGCTCTATCAGATTTCCTACGTTTTCATTTCTGAAAACCCACTTCCTGTCCTAAGAGGTTTACAGCTATGATTTCGTCCAGATCTAGAACACTCCGTATATTTTGTGGTCGTTCACCGTTATCTGCTCAATGAGACAGATCTCACAGAACGCTGTCCAGTTAAAGTGGCTCTATGTGAGTGTTTGTGTGTGTGTGTGTGTGTGTGAGAGAGAGAGAGAGAGAGAGAGAGAGAGAGAGAGAGAGAGAGAGAGAGAGAGAGAGAGAGAGAGAGAGAGAGAGAGAGAGAGAGAGAGAGAGAGAGAGAGAGAGAGAAGAAAGGAGAATCTGTGTGTGTACGAGAGTGTGTGTGTTTGTAAGGATATATGTGTGTGTGCGACAAGGTATAGAATTGCCTCACTGTGTGTTTCCAGCGGCTGATGATTGGCTAGTGATTTACGGAGTGCTAGCATGCTGTCTGAGGAAGGAGAGTCAGATAGAGACAGAGAGAGAGAGAGAGAGAGAGAGAGAGATTGGAAAAGAGCTGTAATCCGGGCCTTGCAGGGTCACCAGGCTCCTGGATATCTCTCTTGAATAGAAATAGTGGCATTGAACCCGACTTATCATGCCTTGTGAGCTGACCTTTCTTAAATAAAGCCCCAGCTGCACACGGGCCCATGTGGCATATGCTGTAATCCAGCTATAATTGCCATCTCAGACCATGAATGGGGAAATGGAGCTGTGTTTTATGATTGCATTTCCTTAGCGTGGAGGATGGGCTGAGTGCAGAGTATTACGTAAGAGTGGGACGAGGTCAGGCTAGGAACACGGTGACCTGGTATATATGGTTAGAAACACAGTGAGTTGGTATATATGATTAGAAACACAGTGAGTTGGTATATATGGTTAGAAACACAGTGAGTTGGTATATATGGTTAGAAACACAGTGAGTTGGTATATATGGTTAGAAACACAGTGAGTTGGTATATATGGTTAGAAACACAGTGAGTTGGTATATATGATTAGAAACACAGTGAGTTGGTATATATGGTTAGAAACACAGTGAGTTGGTATATATGGTTAGAAACACAGTGAGTTGGTATATATGATTAGAAACACAGTGAGTTGGTATATATGGTTAGAAACACAGTGAGTTGGTATATATGGTTAGAAACACAGTGAGTTGGTATATATGGTTAGAAACACAGTGAGTTGGTATATATGATTAGAAACACAGTGAGTTGGTATATATGGTTAGAAACACAGTGAGTTGGTATATATGGTTAGAAACACAGTGAGTTGGTATATATGGTTAGAAACACAGTGAGTTGGTATATATGGTTAGAAACACAGTGAGTTGGTATATATGGTTAGAAACACAGTGAGTTGGTATATATGATTAGAACACAGTGAGTTGGTATATATGATTAGAAACACAGTGAGTTGGTATATATGGTTAGAAACACAGTGAGTTGGTATATATGGTTAGAAACACAGTGAGTTGGTATATATGGTTAGAACACTGTGAGTTGGGGTAGATAGGGTTAGAAACACTATGTATTGGGGTATATAGGGCTGGAAACACCATACGTTGGGTAGACGAGGGTCTGGTGACGGCTGGATTTGTATCATCTTAGCAGAGGAGAGGCCTCTGGCTCCCTGGTGTTTGTCACTCATCCAAGCCTGGTCTGATGTGGAAAACGGCTGTTCACTTTAGCGCAGCAACGGCAGATCCATGACAGTTAGAGGACACCTGAGGGCCGCCCTGTCATTGGGAACCAGCACGGTGTTCAGCCTTGTTTGGCTTCTCACAAAAGATCACTTATTCATGTGCACTTTAGCTCCTTCACAAAGTCCCCCCCCCCCCAACACACCACACACCAACCTTCTCCTCCTTATCTTGTCATGCTAGCGCCAGAGAGAGAGGGAGGGAGGAGAGAGGGAAGGAGTGATTATGTCAGGCTGAAGCGATGTGGCCAGGTGGTGTGTAGCCATGGTCATCGCTGTCATGGCGACAGCGTCGTCGCCGTCTCCAGGAGAGAGGACCGTAAAGAGCACTTACTGTAACAGGAAACACACAGAGCCCCTGGGCAACCAGAGTGAGCTGAATAATTAAAGACCACCAACAGGAAGTGTGGTCATCCCTGCGGAGACTTCCCTCACAAACAGAGATGCTCTGATGTGTGTATAAATGCCGGGCCCTGCGTGTGCGTGTGTGTGTGTGTTTTTTGTGTGCCTGTGTTTGTGTTTGTTCACGATGCAGGATTGCAAGTCTAGTAAAGCCAGATGTGGCCCTAGTACATGACATCTGTAGAAAGGGAAAATAGTTTTAACAAACACAAAATCTGTTAATGGCTGAAGTCTCAAATATTGCTCTCTCCTTCCCTCCTCTCTCTCTCTCTCTCTCTCTCTCTCTCTCTCTCTCTCTCTCTCTCTCTCTCTCTCTCTCTCTCTCTCCTCTCTCTCTCTCTCTCTCTCTCTCTCTCTCTCTCCCAGCTTGTCCGTCAGGCTTCTTCAAGCCAACCCAAGGTGACGAGTCCTGTATGCAGTGTCCCATCAACAGCAGAACCACCAACGAGGGAGCCACCACCTGTGTGTGTCGGAACGGTTACTATCGCACAGACTCCGACCCCTTCCAGATGCCCTGCACAAGTATGTCCAACAAACACCCAAGCACACACATGCACTCATGCATTCACACACAACGTCCGACCAACCTTCTTACATATACACACACACACACACACAAATGCAAACACACACACACACACACACACATGAATGCAAACACACACAAACATACCCGCACACACGTACACACACAAATGCACACACGCACCCATGAATGCAAAGACACACACAAACACACACACACACATGCACATTCACACGTTACTCCAAGTCCACGCTCACACACACTGAGGCATGCCCCTGCCCCATCCGTTGCAGAGGTTAGTAGGCCAGGGCGCTGCAGCTTTGTGGAGGCCCAGAGCCAGAGAATGGACCAAGCCACGGCTCTCTCTTGTCATGCCAATGAAGCTGGTCTGATTTCAATTTGAATTTGTAGTTGACAGAGAGGCTGAGAGAAAGACAGGGAGGGGTTGGGGCGGGGGGGAGACAGAGAAAAAGAGAGAGAGAGAGAGATAGGAAGAGAGACATAGAGAGAGAGAGACATTGAGAGCAGGAACAAGGCGGTGAGGGAGGGAAAGAAAGATATGCAGTTCATAGTTTGGTCTTGGTAGTGCAGAGTGAGGGAGTGTGCATAAGAGAGAGCAAAAGAGACAAGTGAGGGAGAGACAGACAGCGAGGGAGAGAGAAAAAGAGAGAGAGCTCCTTTCAGCATCTTGGCTGTGTGTGTTTTTGTTCCTAACCCCTGGTGAAAGGGGGAGAGGAGGAGGAGAGGAAGATTTGAGCGCCTCCAACAAAGGACATTTGCATAAGCCTGTCCCTGGGAGAGTAGCAGCTGAACTGAACGAGCAGCCCCAGCCTCAGCCCCAGCCTCAGCCCCAGCCTCAGCCTCAGCCCCAGCCCCAGCCTCAGCGCCACAGTCACGTCGCTGGGGTTCAACCCAGCCAGCTGTAGCGGGGTTTGCTCGTTTAAGATTAGCAATACTTAATTTATAATAAAGTATGTAGTTCTTGGGGGCACCACCTCTTATTTGTTAAAGGGACAGAGGAAACCTTATTGAATAATATTGAATAATAGCCTTCGTAATAATCAGTCTAATCTTAAGTAGTGGATTCTATGAAAGTAGAGCAGATCAGATAACGTGAGGGATAACGCGAGTATTATAAACAATTATTTATTTAAGGAAATGTAATTATAATGAACAAATACCAGAGAAGTTATAGGTTAGTTGAAAGTGAGTTGAGTTGAACTGCATACGGTAGGTCCTAAACTATGATGAGGGTTGGTACAAGATGGTAGGTTGAGAGCGCGTGGGGAGGGGGGAAGGGAGAGAGAGAGAGAGATAGGCTTCTGGAGAACAATGGGAAAGTATGTTAACTAATCCTAACGAAAGTTAGGTTAAATCATTTGCAAACTAAAATCAAACGTAACAAATTAAATCACAATATGCCAATGTTCACAAGTAAGAAATGTAGCAATATCGCAGTTACTGTTGTCAGTTTGAAGAAGAAGAGTCAAGGTTCCGTTCGTCGTTGTCAAACGGTTAGAGCAAAGGAATCTTTCGTTCAAGTTCCTAGTGGTCCAGTGAGTTGCTGATTGAGAAGGATAGGTCAGATGTGTCGCGAACACTTCCGGTGAATCCTTGCGAAAAAGCCCGGATTGCTTGTGCGTCAAGGTTTTATAATCCTTGAGAAAGGGGGTATCCTTTTGGAGGTGAACTCTTTGATTGGTGAGTTACTCCCACCTGGGCGTCCATCCTGAGATTGACGTATGGGTGTGAAGTGGTTGATAACTTTTCAGAGTTCAGCTATTTCAAATGTCCATGTATTGCTTATACTTTGAAATATAACAATACAACATTAATAAATGGTTTAGTTTGTATATTAGAATCATTTTGATATCAAGATTGACTGATTTATCATAACAGGGAAGGAAGTTACATTAAAACATCAAATTATGTCAACACAGCATTAAAGGGAAAGCATACATTATAACACATCAACTACTGTCATTGAAATAGTGTCCATGAGCCATGTAGTCCTTGAGAATATGTTTGTAAATCCAGAAAAGTTAGTTCTTCCTTAAAATCCTTTGTCTCCATACTGTAAGGCCATTTTGGTCTACTTTCTGACCCCATGCTGGGCCAGAAGCTTTGAAGCTCCTGCTCTGGAGATAAGGACAAAGGAGGAAAACCCCCTTTCTCCTTGTCGGGGGTAGGGGAAAGGTGTGATGGTACGTGGTTTGTCTGTTGGCTCTGCTACACAGCCCAGCCCTGATTAGAGCTGGGAATGGGCCCATCTGAACAGCCTGGCAAACCCGAACAGGGGCCATTAGCCTCCCACCCCTCACCCCTCCTTACATCCCTCAATCCTTCCATCCCTCCTTCCCTGTGTGTGTGTGTGTGTGTCTGTGTGTGTGTGTGTGTGCTAAATTCTTGTCTCCGTCCATGCCTCCCTCCCTCCTTCCATCCCTCCATTCCTCCCCCACCCCCCGACCCCGCCCCCACCCGCTCCTCACCCCATCCAGTCCCCCATCCAGAAGGAGTTTAGAAGAGGAGGACTGACACATTGGGGCCTCCAGTGGGCTTGTCTCCAGCCCTGGAAGTCCCTTAATGGGAGCCAATTAAAAGGCCTCTAAATAAGTGATCAATTCAGTTTTAGAAGTTGGTGGGCGTCGTTTATCTCATTAGCCCTAGAGAGGGCATGCTGGGGAAACAGACACACATGCTTGTAGAAGATAAACACGCCTCTTTGTCTGTTTGCTTGGCCTGTCAGTCAAAACCAACGCTGTGGGGCAGGTTTCCATCTACCAACCATGAGAAAGAGTCTCTCTCTCTGTTTCTCTCTTTCTTTCTCCCAAAATAGGTCCTAAATCTCTCTCTCCTTCTCCTTCCACCCCCCCCCTCTCTCTCTCTCTCTCTCTCTTGCGCTTTATGGGAGTTGATTCTGTGTGATTGAAAGTATATGATTCCCTGCAGATTTTAAACAAACACATGTCACAAAGTCTATCTGTCTGTGTGTGTGTGTGTGTGTGCGTGCGTGCATGCATGTGTGTATGTACGTGTGTGTGCGCAAACGAGTGTGTGCCCTCATGTGTGTGTGTGTGTGGTCAGTGCGCCTCTCTGGGGAAGAGGCCTTCTTGTTGCAGCATACCAGGCTGCCACCTCAGAAGGGCTGCAGTGTATTAGTGGTTAGACAGGAGTGTTACATGAGCAGAGCGGTTGAGCTTCTGGAATGCGTGTCCTCCACCATGTCAAGGACAGCAGAAACACTACCCCCACAGCATCACTAGAGAAACACTCTAACCGGCAGAAGCACTACCCACCACAGCACGACCAGAGAAACACTCTAACCAGCAGAAACACTTCCCCCACAGCACCACTACAGAAACACTCTAACCAGCAGAAACACTACCCCCCACAGCACCACTAGAGAAACACTCTAACCAGCAGAAACACTACCCCCCACAGCACCACTAGAGAAACACTCTAACCAGCAGAAACACTACCCCCCACAGCACCACTAGAGAAACACTCTTACCAGCAGAAACACTACCCCCCACAGCACCACTAGAGAAACACTCTTACCAGCAGAAACACTACCCCCCACAGCACCACTAGGGAAACACTCTAACCAGCAGAAACTGTTCCCCCACAGCATCACCAAAGCAACACTTGGACAGCAGAAACACTCAGAGTAGAGTACAGAGTAGAGAATATGTAGACGTATGTGTGTGTCTGTGTGCACTGTATGCGTGTATATGCGTGTTTAACCCTGTATGTCTCTATGTGTAACCGGGTGGAAATAGCTGTAACCTTAACCACGTGTGTGTGTGTGTGTCACCCACAGCCGTGCCCTCGGCCCCCCAGACGGTGATCTCCAGTGTGAACGAGACGTCCCTGATGCTGGAGTGGATGCCGCCGCGCGAGTCTGGGGGCCGCGAGGACGTGGTCTTCAACATCATCTGCAAGAGCTGCGGCGGGGGCCGCGGAGGCTGCACGCGCTGCGGGGACAACGTCCAGTTTGTCCCCCGGCAGCTGGGCCTGACGGAGCCTCGCGTCTACATCAGCGACCTGCTCGCCCACACGCAGTACACCTTCGAGGTCCAGGCAGTCAACGGCGTGTCGGACCAGAGTCCCTACTCTCCGCAGTACGCCTCGGTCAACATCACCACCAACCAGGCTGGTGAGTGGGTGGAGATGGGATTGCGAGAACATGCGCACACACACAGGTGTCCTTTATATACACACGCGCGCACGTCGTATGCACACACACACTTTCCGAGGCACATACGTATTTTTGGAGGCACACATTCACTCATGCATGGATGCCAAAGCAATTTGGTGATGTCACCAAAGGGCTTGATGGCCTGTTGGCCCTGGCCATGTGACCTCATCATGAAACTCTAAAAGGACTGGACAGCAGTTATATCTCTCTCTCTCCCTTTAATCTCTCCATCTATTTTTCTGTCTTTCTTTCCCTCCTCTTACCTCTTCTCATTTTCTCTCCCTCCTGAGCACCCTTGATCTCTTATTCTCAGGTTTCATCCTTTTCTCTGTTCCTCCTTCTCATCCGGTCTCCCATCCTCTCCCCCCACCAATCCCTCTTGTCTGCCTTCATTGCTCAGTGATCGCAGGCCTGGCATGGGTGAACCTCCTCTCCTCTCATTATCTTACCCACTCAGCTCTTGTGCTACATTTCATACTTCTTAAGTGGTGAGACCTCAGACTGATGTATACATATTCCATGTACCAGCTACCTTGTCAATTGCCCTTACAGCTGTAATGGGAACATTAGCCAGAGAGAACAGTGTATTTCCACGGGGTTGTGACTTTTAATGGAAAACAGCTCCCTTTGGTGATTGCCCTAACTTTATAATCTCGGGGATCTTCCAGAAACCTGCCTCAATCAGCCACCCCCCCCCCTCCTCTATTCCATTTTTGTCTCCTCTCTCTCTCTCCATCCTTCTCTTTCTCTCTCTTCTCTCTCTCTCTCTGTTCTCTCAATCCCTCTCCAGGTCTCTCTCATCTCTCCCTCCTCCCCTCCTCCCATTCGGACTACCTTTATCCCTTCACTCCCTTTCCATCCCTCCCTCCCTCCCTCTCCATCCCTCCCTCTCCATCCCTCCCTCCCTCCCTCTCCATCCATCCCTCCATCCATCCCTCCCTCCATCCATCCATCCATCCCTCCCTCCCTCCCTCCCTCCCTCCCTCCCTCCCTCTCCCTCCCTCCCTCCCTCCCTCCCTCCCTCCCTCTCCATCCATCCCTCCCCTCCCTCCATCCCTCCCTCCCTCCCTCCTTCCCTCTCCCTCCATCCCTCCCTCCCTCCCTCTCCATCCCTCCCTCTCCCTCCCTCCATCCCTCCCTCTCCATCCATCCCTCCCTCCCTCCCTCTCCCTCCATCCCTCCCTCCCTCCCTCCCTCCCTCCCTCCCTCCCTCCCTCCCTCTCCCTCCATCCCTCCCTCCCTCCCTCCCTCTCCCTCCATCCCCCCCTCCCTCCCTCTCCCTCCATCCCTCCCTCCCCTCCCTCTCCCTCCATCCCTCCCTCTCCATCCCTCCCTCCCTCCCTCTCCCTCCATCCCTCCCTCCCTCTCCCTCCATCCCTCCCTCCCTCTCCCTCCATCCCTCCCTCCCTCCCTCACTCTCCATGGCATCCATGTGTCTTTTCCGTTGGGGCTTGCGGTCACACTCGTCGGCTCCTCGTCTTGTATTCACACCGGCAGCGGCAGCATTGATTTGCTCTTTAATTGTCTCACTGAGACGCATCATTTGGCGAGCCAGCCGGGATCCCCGGACGCTGATGAGCTGGGAGGCAGGCCAAGGCGGGCCGGACTGGACACGCTCTGTTGGAGCCGAGGCTTGTAGTCCCATTGGCACAGTACTGTACCGGGGCCGTCACCCCACCCAACGTCTGATTGTGTTGGGAGGTGGAGGGGAGGGAAAGGAAGAGGAGGGAGGGTGAAGGGGGAGGGGTGTTTGAGAGAGAGAGAGAGAGAGAGAGAGAGAGAGAGAGAGAGAGAGAGAGAGAGAGAGAGAGAGAGACAGGGTGTGGTGGGTGTGGGGTGTGGGTGAGGGAGGATAGGGGGGACAGAGAGGAGGAGGTGGGGGAGAGAGGGTGCAGTCTTATAGAACGAGCCACGCTGTCTGTGTCTCCCTCAACCTCCAGCACTGTGTTTGGAGTTCGGCTCTTGCTCAGTTCTTGTTGTTGTCGACCACGTGCTCCGAGGATAAAAAGTGGAAATGTGCACAGTTTACAGTAAACAGGATTAGAAAAACGTTACAAAAGACGATCCGAAGAGGAACATTGGATGCATTTGACACACCTAGGAATGTGGACTAATTGGAACAACAGTGACAAACGTGACATACTTAGTTTGCATGTTGAGAAACAGCATCCAGCTCCACAAAGCATCATCACAATACTCGGGGGAGAAGGGGAGGGGGGGCGGGATGGGATACGGGAGGGGCCAAATCCTGTTCAAATGGAGGAGCTTTTCTTCCTGGAACGTCCTCCTTATTGTCTGTTTGGATTTGAGTCATCGGTGTGGCGGGTTAATGAGAGCCAGAGAGTGCAGTTAGGTGTTCTAATGAGCCTTCGCTCTCCCGGCTGGGTGACAAAAACGTCTGCCACCCCCCCCATCCGTACCCCTCTGCATCCACCACCATCCCCCTCAGTATGCCCCTCTCAGGGCGGAAATTGGGGGTCTCTGCACCCTCTCCAGTGAAGTGCCCGTCACATTGGATTAGGGGGGCGAGGGGCTCCCGTCGGAGGGAGCTGTGAAAGAGGGTGAACCCTGGCCTGGCCCCCCTCTCCACCCCCCTTCCCACCAGCCCCAGAGAGCAGGCCTGGTCCGGGGACAGAAGAGCCCAGTCACCCAGCGCCAGGCCCACAGCCCTGGGGTCACAGGGGCCCCGGGGCCCATAATTGCGTCTGGTTTGGGAGTCTTGGAGGTTACATAAACATCATGTCACCCCCAATTACCAGAGGCGGCTCTGTTCCTCTCCCTCCTATTACAGGGAGAGGCTGAGAGAGGGAGGGAGGAAGAGAGGGGGAGAGAGGGAGGGAGAGAGAGTGCATGTTAGAAGTAGAGGAGGGGACAGGGAGGGTTGGGGAGAGAGCATGGACTAGGGAGGGGGAAAAGACAGGGGGGAGAGGGAGGGCGAGAGCATGTGAGAGGGAAAGTGGAACCAAAAAAAGATAAAAGAGGAAAAACATGTTACTGACAGAGAGCGAAAGAGAGAGAGAAAGGAAAAAAAACTGTCAGTGAGAAACAAAGAGCGAGTGTGTGTGTTTCTCTGCATGTGTGTCTGTGTGTTTGAGTTGCGTGCTAATCAGTCCCATTTCAAACCTATCTGTATGGTGGTGGGCCTTACCAAGAAGGAATGCCATAAATAAGTGAATTTGAAGTGACTGGCGTGAAAAGGGCTCTCATGTGAAACGTTGCCCTGCACTTCTGATGATGGGGAAGAGGAGGTGTGTGTGTGTATAAGGGATTTGGGGGTGAACCCTCTTTTCAACCAGCCCCAATTTAAACACTCTCCCACACACACGCACTAACATGTAAAGGCATGCATGCATGCTCACACACATGACATATATGATACACACACGCATGCTGACACACTTACATAAAAACACTCACACATTCAGGCACGCACAAGCACCTGTACAGACATGCACGCACTCACACGCTGCACTCTACAGCATGACCTTCCATCTCTCCCAGTCTCACCAGCCTCACCAGCCTCTCTGCTCTGTATCTGGGACACAGAGAGGTTGCTAACGTCCACAGCCCAGTGCCTTGCCTTCATAAGTGGGCCTACTCACCGTAATTACATTCCGCGCTGTCTCATAAAACTGAAGCTTAAGCTGCGAGAAGTCCCGCTTGTTTAATGAGGATCCGTCTGATTCATGCACACACGTCCTCTTCTGTGGAAAGTGTTGTGTTTTGGGTCCCTTTAGGTGCTCATAATGGTGAGTCACTACCAAATCTCCCTGCTAGCCCACAGCTTTATCTCTATCTATTAAATACCATTCTTTCACAGGGGGTTGAGTCATTTCTCGTTTATGAACTATGGAAGGAGAGAAGGGGTTGGGGCAGAGTTAGAGAGAAAGAGAGAGAGAGAGGTAGAGGGTGAAAAGGGAAGAGAACGAGAGGGAGAGAGAGAGCGAGAGAAAGAGAGGGAAAAGGGAGAGAAAGGGAGAGAGAGAAAATGGACGAGAAAAGGAGAGAAAGGGAGAGAGAGAGAGAGAGGGGGAAGATTGAAGGGGAGAGACAGTGATAGATGGGGGTAAGGAAAGGTTGTATGATGATGGAGCATGTGTTTGGAGAGATAAAGAGCCTGGAGGCGGAGCAATGAGAGGAGCTGGAGTGGCAGACAGAGGAAGCAGGGAGGACAACATCATCCAGGAGAGGCCGATTCACCATCTCCACCTCATCCCTTCATCCCTTCCTCCCTTCATCCCTTTTTATCCTCTTATCCCCTTATTCCCTCATAACCGCACATTCTCATCCCCTCACCCTCTCTGCTGGAGGGACATTTTCTCCAACAATGCCTTCTGGACCAGAAACACCATGTTTCATTAAGGCTGTAGACCCAGTAGCGTAGTCTGGTTTGAAGCAGTGCACATCAGTTTAACAAGCTACCCCCCCTCCCCCCCCCCCCCCTCTCCATTCACACGGGCAAATTCTTGTGGATCACGTGGACCACACTGCTGTGTGGCTGCCCTTTGAGGCGACGCAGAGAGGAGAAACACACAGGCGGAGTGTGTGTGTGTGTGTGTGTGTGTGGGGTGGTGGGGGGGGAGACTTTTGCACAGATGCAGACACAAAGCCTAGTCTTTACTGTTCTCCTTTCCTCTCAAGCCTTCAGCTTAATGATTAATGAGGGTTAATCATTCATAACCGGCCTCCTGCTCCATCTCGCTCTCCTCCTCTTTCACCCTTGCTCACCTCTCTCTCCCTCACATCTCTCTTTCTCTTTCTGTCTCTTTCTCCTACTTTCCTCTTCCTCCTTCTCTCTCTCCTCTCCTCTCTCTCACTCTCTCTTTCTCCTCCCTCTCCATCTCTCTCTTTCCATCTCTATCCTCTCTCCATCTCTCGTTTTCCATCTCTCTCTCCTCTCTATCTCTCTCTCTCTCTCTGTCGGTATGTCTGTCTCCTCCATGTCCTACAGTCATCATAGACACAGGGTGAAATGTTTGCTTAGACTACCTCTCCCACTGAGGATTCATCACAGACATCACTGACAGCTCAGTGGCCTGAGACCTGACACACACACACACCTACACACACACACACAATCACTCACATCCACACACAGTCACCCACCCACCCACCCACACACATCCACACAAGAGCACCCACACTCCCCCGCACCAGAGCTGTCAAAAGGGGAGTGTTAAAATACATGGCTTTTGATAAGTGATTACCTGGACGGAAATGACTGTTGTCACCTTGTCAATCAGGTGACAGTTACTGACTGCTATCACCTTGTCAGTCAGGTTGACTGTTCCACGCCTCACAAGAAAACATTTTCTGTCTCACAGAAAATGCTGAAAAACAGCCCCTCTCCTGGAGGCCTGTTGATTGCAGTCTTCAAGACATCCTGTCCTAAGAGGATTAAGGCTGAAAGGAGCACACACCATAATGTGTGTGTGTGTAGCCTATCCTCAACCACAGGGTGTGTGTGTCAACCCGTCCTCAACCACAGGGTGCATGTGTGTGTGTGTCAGCCTTTCCTCCACCACTGGAGGAGGGTGGAGGGGGAGAAGTGGAGACGGGGGAGAGCGGAGGGAGTGGGGGGCGACGGCGGGGTTAGTGGCGTCTTACACGGTGTGCTGTGTCCAGCTGAGGACCATCACGCCGCGGCCAGGACTGCTGATGTGCTGCTCCACCTCCCTACGACGGCGAGGAGATTTATGACTTCATTATGTCTCTGATTGGCTTAGCTGAGGTGTGAGTGGACCACCTGGGATTCTGCGAGGGAGAGTGTATGAGGGGGAGTGTGTATGAGAATGTGTGAGGGAGAGGGGGTGCGAATGAGAACGTGTAGGAAGAGTGTGTGTAGGAGAGTGTGTAAGGGAGAGTGTGTGTGTGTGTGTGTGAGAGCGTGTGCATTCCAGCAACACATGCAAAGGTGCAAGCTGTTTACGTTTCTTCCTCAGGGCTGCCTCAGTGCTGCTAGTGTGTCCAGCATACTCAGAGAGAGAGGGAGAGAGAGGGAGAGAGAGAGAGAGAGAGAGAGAGAGAGAGAGAGAGAGAGAGAGAGAGAGAGAGAGAGAGAGAGAGAGAGAGAGAGAGAGAGAGAGAGACATAGACCAAGAATGGGATGAGGGCCATTCGTGTACAGGGTGTGACAGTGACAGAAGACGGCTGGGAGGACACATATGGAAGCTGCAATTGTGGGGGAGACGGGCAGACAGTCAGTCAGTCAGACAGATACCCAGTCAGTCAGCCAGTCAACCAGCCACCCAGTCAATTAACCACCCAGCCAGCCAGTCAGTACAGCATTGTCCCCTACATCCCCATGCTGTGACAGGCAGCCAGTGCAGAGCAAACACACAATGTATTTAGGTATGCAAACCCCTGCTCTGCCTGTAGGCCTCCATGACTTTTCATGACCTACGCATCAAATATGCATTCATTACTTTCTCTCCTGCAATAATTACTGCACGGATCGTCCCTTTATTAAGCCGGACATGTTCACATGCTTTTGTCAATGGACTCTCAGACTGACTGTTCGAACTGTTACAGCAGGGACTAATCAGTACCATAACTGATGAGTTCACGGTCAAGACACACGCGTCATACTGGCTGTAGAACATCAGCCGGTTTTCATCGCACAGACTCTGTCTTTACCGAACCCTTACTGTAAACGAGTGTGCACGTTTTGAGAGCTTCAAGTGGGGTTCAAAGATTAAGACCTTTTGGTCCACTGAGCTGTGAAAAGGGCCATATATTAAACGTGGAACTCACTTTTTGTGCCCGAATTACCCCGATTCATGGTGAAATGCGTAATTGCTTGAATGCAGTCATGTATTCACTGTTCCCCTTTGTGTGGTTGCGGACAGGGAATGCAACATACAATCATGCTAGGTCACAACAGATGCAACCCCACTGTTTTAAATATATGAATATTTCACTCTAAACACTAAAGTATGTGTTGCCTCACTTCAACTGTGCTTAAAAGATAAAAATGTAAAATGAGTCCTGGTTTAAGGGGTGTAAAAAAAATCTACAAATGTCAGTCATACACTTTTGGAGATACAAGTATCTCCGTTCACACTAGTTTTC